>NW_004443989.1:1970370-1973688 GCF_000243295.1 Trichechus manatus latirostris | reverse complement strand
CTTCGTCTAAGTACAGGTCCCTTATAAGCACAATTAAGTGTTCTGCAATTCCCATTCTTCGCAATGTTGCCCATAATTTGTTATGATCCAGACAATCAAATGCCTTTGCATAGTCAACAAAACACAGGTAAACATCTTTCTGCTATTCTCTGCTTTCAGCCAGGATCCATCTGACATCAGCAATGATGTCCCTCATTTCACATCCCCTTCTGAATACAGCTTGGATTTCTGGCAGTTCCCTGTCAACGTACTGTTGCAACTGTTTTTCAATGATCTTCAGTAAAATTTTACTTGTGTGTGATATTAATGATATTGCTGGATAATTTCCACATTCTGTTGGATCACATTTCTTTGGAATGGGTACAAATATGGATCTCTCCCAGTCGGTTGCCAAGGTAGCTATCTTACAAATTTCTTAGCATAGACCCGTGAGCTCTTCCAGCGCTGCATCCATTTGTTGAAATATCTCAATTAGTATTCTGTCAATGTCTGGAGACTTGTTTTTCTCCAATGCCTTCAGGGCAGCTTGGACCTCTTCCTTCCGTACCATCGGTTCTTGATCATATGCTACCCCTGAAATGGCTGAACATCCACCAATTCTTTTTGGTACAGTGACTCCTCTTTTGATGCTTCCTGCATCGTTTAGTATTTTCCCCATAAAATCCTTCAATACTTCAACTTGAGGCTTGAATTTTTTCTTCAGTTTTTTCAACTTGAGGAATGCCGAGCATGTTCTTCCCTTTTGGTTTTCCAACTCTAGGTCTTTGCATGTATCTGTCAATTTGTCGTACTGTGGTGGCTTGTGTGTTGCTGTGATACTGGAAGCTGGGCCACTGATATTTCAAATACCAGCAGGGTCACCCTTGGTGGACAGGTTTCAGCAGAGCTTTCTGACTAAGACAGACTAGGACGAAGGGCCTGGCAGTCTACGTCTGAAAAAATTGGCAAGTGAAGATCTCATGAATAGCAGACGGTCACTGTCTGATATAGTGCTGGAAGATGAGCCCCTCAGGTTGGAAGGCACTCAAAATATGACTGGGGAAGAGCTGCCTCCTCAAAGTAGAGTCAACCTTAATGACGTGGATAGAGTCAAGCTTTCGGGACCTTCACTGCTGATGTGGCACGACTCAAAATGAGAAGAAAGGTTGGAAACATCCATTAATAACTGGAACGTGGAGTATTGCAAGTATGAACTAGGAAAAGTGGAAATCATCAAAAATGAAACGAAACGCGTAAACATTGATATCATAGGCAGTAGTGAGCTGAAATGGACTGGTATTGGCCTTTCTGAATCAGACAATCATATAGTCTACTATGCTGGGAATGACAAATTCAAGAGGAATGGCGTGTGTTCATCGTCAAAAAGAACATTTTAAGATCTATCCTGAAGTACAACGCTGTCACTGATATGATAATGTCCATATGCCTAGAAGGAATACCAATTAATACAACTATTATTCAAATTTACAAACCAACCACTAAGGCCAAAGATGAAGAAATTGAAGAATTTTTACCAAATTTGGCAGTGTGAAATTGATCAAACATGGAATCAAGATGCACTGATAATTACTAGTGATTGGAATGCAAAATTGGAAACTATGAAGAAGGATTGGTAGTTGGAAAATATGGTCTTCATGATGGAAATGATGTTGGAGATAGCATGACAGGATTTTGAAAGACCAACGACTTCTTCATTGCAAATACCTTGCTTCAACAACATAAAACAGCAACTACAGATGTGGACCTCGCCAGATGGAATACACAGGAATCAAATCGACTATTCTTGTGGAAAGAGACAATGGAAAAGCTCAATATCATCAGTCAGAACAAGGCCAGGGCCGACTGTGGAATAGACCATCAATTGCTCATATACAAGTTGAAGCTGAATAAAATTAGAACAAGTCCATGAGAATCAAAATACAACCTTGAGTATATCCCATCTGAATTTAGAGACCATCTCAAGAATAGATTTAATGCACTGAACACTAATGACCAAAGACCAAACGAGTTGTGGAATGACATCAAGGACATCATACATGAAGAAAGCATGAGGTCACTAAAAAGACAGGAAAGAAAACCGCAAAATGGATGTCAGAAGAGACTCTGAAACTTGCTCTTGAACATAGAGTGGCTAAAGCGAAAGGAAGAGATGATGAAGTAAAAGCTGACCAGAAGATTTCAAACAGTGGCTCGAGAAGACAAAGTAAAGTATTATAAAGAAATGTGCAAAGACCTTTGCTAAGTAAATGTCCTTAATTAAGCTTCTTAAGTTGGGGAAGAAGGGTCCTCTTTGGATTCTACTTGCCTCAACCCCTAACCTACAGGCATGATAAGAGAAGAATGACGTGGGTATCTTGGGAGGAGAAGAGAGAAGGCCTCAATAGACCTCACCAGCTAGAATGGCTGGAAACAAGGAGACCCAAGGGAGAATAGTGAGGCTCTGGGGACTGACAAGGATTTAAAGTACCAGGAACACTGGCCATAACATGAGTTCACTTAAACAACTGAAAAAAAGCAGGCACTGAGCTCCTACTAGGTATGGCCACCGACTGTGTCCAACCTAAACCAAACCCACTGCCGTCAAGTCAATTCCAACTCATAGCAACTCTATAGGACAGAGCAGAACGGCCCGCATAGGGTTTCCAAGGCTATAAATCTTTATGGAAGCAGACTGCAACATCTTTCTTCCCCAACTGTGTCCAGAGAGGCTGATACTGAGGGCATGCAATTAGACTCATAAAAGCTTGGCCCAGTGGCTTCTCATTATTGCTTTTCAGCTGAGAATCAAAGCGTCAGTTTGTTTGTTTTTTGTTTTTTGTTTCTCTGTGTGTGTGTTTTATTACTTCTTTATTTCTCAGGTTTTTTGTTTTTGCTCTTTTGTTTTAGTTGTGCTTTAGGTGGAAGTTTACAGTGCAACTTAGTTTCTCATTCAAAAATTTACAGACATTGGTTGCAATCACCGCATTGTATTAGCACTCTCCGCTCTTCCCTTTCCACCTCAGGTTCCCCATGTCCAATCACCAAGTTTTCCTGCCCTTTCTTGCCTTCTGGTCTTTGCTTTTGGGCAGGTGTTGCCCATTTGGTCTCCTATACTTGATTGAACTAAGAAGCACGTTCCTCACATGTGTTATTCTTTGTTCTACAGGCCTGTCTAATCTTTGGCTGAAAGGTGGACTTTGGGAGTAGCTTCAGTTCTGAGTTAGCAGGGTGTTCGGGAGCCATAGACTTGGAGGTTCCTCCATTCTCTGTCAGGCCAGTAAGTCTGTTCTTTATTTTGTGTGTGAATCTGAATTTTGTTTTACATTTTTCTCCCGCTCC
>NW_004443989.1:1961577-1969940 GCF_000243295.1 Trichechus manatus latirostris | reverse complement strand
ACTGTCTAGTTAGTGATTTCCCTTCCCCGCTCCTCCCCTCCCTTGTAACCATCAAAGATTGTTTTTTCTGTGTGTGAACCTTTTCTTGGGTTTTTATAATAGTGGTTTCATACAATATTTGTCCTTTTGTGATTGACTTATTTCACTCAGCACAATGCCCTCCAGATTCATCCATGTTGTAGAATGTTTTGTGGATTCATCATTGTTTTTTACTGGTGTGTAGCACTCCATTGTGCGTATGTACCATAATTTGTTTATCCACTCATCTGCTGATGGGCATATAGGTCAGAGACTCAGTTTTAATGCATAGCAGAAGGGGTAGAGCTAGGAGAAATAATATTATTCTTATTCAGTTCCAAAGGCTGCTCTCCTTCCTCTCTCCTTCCAGGAGGCCAGAAAAAAACCAAAAAAACCAAACCCGACTCATAGCGACCCTATAGGACACAGTAGAACTGCCCCATGGAGTTTCCAAGGAGCACCTGGTGGATTCGAACTGCCACCCTTTTAGTTAGCAGCCATACCACTTAACCACTATGCCACCAGGGTTTCCCCATGAGGCCAGAGGTGGTACAGAATGAGAACCTCAGTCTAGATCCCGCTTCTGCCACCAACTTGCTGTTTGGAATGAGAACATCTCTTACATCCTGGCTAGGAGCACAAGCTTCAGAATCAGATGGAATAGGTGTGGGCCCCTATTCCATTACTCATTAGCTGTGTGAACTGGGGATCTGCTAAAATTCTCTGAGCTTTGGTTTCCTCATCCTTAAAATGGAGATAACAATACACTAGTGAGGGTTAAATGATTTAATCTACGCAGTGCTGAGCAGAGCCTTACACAGAGTAGGCAATCAATATTAGCTGTTCTCAGCAGCAGTGGCACCATTTTCTGGGCCTTAATATCTGATTTTAAAAAATGAAAAGGGTTGAGGCTACATCTGTTTCCCAATGTGTGGATGTGTAGAAAAGATAATTTTAGGTGATAATGTGATCTCTATGAATCTCTTCCAGCTATTACATTCCACAAGTAGATTAAGTTCATTGCTTTAATTCAGATCTGTAAACCCCCCAAAATAGCTGGAGATCTAAAGTAGGATTTGGAATGAATCAAACAGATTGACTGCCAAAAGGGGACATCATATCCCTGTCAAGTGCCACCTTGTGGGGAATGGCACAGTACTAGGTAAACGTGGGCGTTTCTTGGAAGAGCTAACCTGAAACTAAGAAGTGATGTTAGTTGCTTATAAGCCAGTGAATATGGTTCCTTTTCAATGAACAGGACAGGACTGGCTCAAGGCTGGGGAAAGCCCTGTATTCGGTCATAGAGATTTTTAAGAGAGTTCTTCAAACCAACCTGTAAACCTTCCCTTGAACACTCAGACAAGAGGTAAATAGATGGTGAGTGATATTCGCATTTTACACATTGAGAAAACAGAAGCATACAAGTTGTTAAATAGAATGACTCTGAGACCACACCTTGAATTTCATACCTTGAATTTCTATTGCGTCGGTCTTCTGAGAAGCTTGGAACACTCAACCAAATTGTGAAATGACTTGGCCTCATTATCGGAGTCATACTGAGACCAGGATTAGAGCATGAACATGTGACACCCTAGTCAACAACATAAGCATCAATCATACCGAGGTCCAAGTATGTAAATACCAGCATATTTATTAGATTGTGGCCTCGCTGTCACCTCATTTCTTACCGAGTGGTAAGCCAGTTACATGAAACCTGCCTTCAACCAAAGTGTGGACAGATGGGGGCATATCAGTGGCTAGCAATCACCAGCGTATCTAAAGAAACCCAACAAAGGAGATGGAGGGCATGAGAGGGTGAATTAAAAATAGGCTGCCTGGTGTGGCTTGTCGTGAGTCAGGCAAATCTCGATGTAACTTGAATTTAAGCTGTGTGACTTGAGGTGTCATTTACCAGTTTGAATCTCAGACTTCTCATCTGTAGAATGGAGAGGCAATACCCATCGTAAATGTCAGATGTGGCATCATCTACAGAAAGTACTTGTCCCAGTATCTGGCACATAACAGGTGCTTACTAACTGATGATTCTCTCCCCACTAGAGGATCTTAGGGAGAGGCCAAGCATGCTGTGCTACAGTCTTCTGTGAAGACTACTTCCACCTGCTTAGGTAATACCTCCACCTGCTTCCTCAGCCCCTTGTCCATGTCTCCATGTTAATGCCTGTCATATTGCACTGTAACTCTCATGGTAAATGGCTGGCTCCTCGTAAGACTGGTGCGCCTTACGAGCATGCAGAGTGTTTTCTGTTTTTGTTTTTTAGGTCTGTATTTCCATAGTGTCTTTTATATCTGTATTTACTAAGTACCTAGACTGTGCTGTCCAATATGACAACCACTAGCCACCTGTGGCTATTTAAATTATTTCAACTCAGTTACATTAAATATTTCAGCTCCTCAGTCACACTAGCTACACTGTTAATGCTCAATAGCTATGTGTGGCTTTTGTTATTGTTTACCCACTCACAGCGTCCCCATGTGACAGAGGGTTTCCTAGGCTGTAATCTTGACGAGAGCAGATTGCTAGGTCTTTCCTCCATGGAGCCATTGGGTGGGTTCAAACCTTTCAGTCAGCAGCTGAGCACTTAACTTGCATGTGGCTAGTAGCTACTATATTGGATAGTGCAGATATAGAACATTTCATCATCACAGACAGTGCTGTTGGACAGCGTTGACTTATGGAAGGCACAGAGTCAATGACTACTGAGTGAGAGGAGAGAGAGGGAAAGGGAAAGGGAGGACTAATTGGCCTGATGGACCACACACTGGGGTCTAAACCAATAAACAATTACCCCTACAAAATAATCGCTGAGACTTTCCTGACCTTACCTTCATCCCCAATTTTTCTTGTTTTCTTCAATTTTATCTTAAAATTTCATGGAAAAGTTGAAAACACACATGTTGTGTCTGTCACATTGGGACTTGGTGAGGTAAATTTCTACACTGATACTAAATTCTACTCATTCATAAAGATTATACTTTTTTGCACTGAGTACACTGTTGTTGTTAGGTGCTGTTGAGTCAGTTCCGACTCACAGCGACCTTATGTATAACAGAACAAAACAATGCCCAGTCCTGCACCATCCTCACAGTCATTGCTGTGTTTGAGCCCATTGTTGCAGCCACTGTTTCAATCCATCTCATTGAAGGTCCTCCTCTTTTTCACTGACCCTCTATCAAGCACTATGTCCTTCTCCAGGGACTGGTTCTCCTGATAACATGTTCCTGAGTACACTACTGGTGCTAAATGGGTAAGCATAAGACTCACTAAGTATCTTTTTCCAGGCATTGTTTACGTATTATCTTATTTAATTCTCTAATTAACTATTGGAATCCCCATTTTACAGATGATAAAACCAAGGAACAGGAAGTATGAGTTGCCCAAGGTCAGAGAGTGAGCAAGTCACCTGCTCCCTTGTGTGAAGCATGGCTGGTACCATATCGCTACAGCTCATGACCAACACACAAGGAAGAAACTGTCATCCTCATTGGAGTGGGGTGAGGTGGGGGAGCTGAAAACCACGTTCTCCAAGACTGTAGAAGTGGACAGCAACCTCAAAGCTCGCATACTCCCTAGAGTCCCTTGGATGGTGCCACTGTGACTTCTCTGCTCAACAAGAGGTGAGGGATGAGTCTCGGTATTTCAGTTCTCGGAGCAGACAAGCCACAAAAGAACATCACTCTGGGGTAAAAGTCAGGTCCGGGTTTACTCATCAAAAAGCTGCCAAAGAACTACATGGGGTGATGACACACTGTGACTCTCAGAAGCTTTGCTGCCAACAGTCAAACCACTCCTAAGTTGCAAACCCACGAGATATTTTTGTTTCGTGATATTACTGGCGAAGGCTGAATATACTTCTGATATATTTCAGTTCAGTGAATAGGTAGGAGAGAGGCAAGGAGCCAGTGAGGCAAGAGGAATTGAGGTATTTCAAGAATCAGACACTTCCAGAAATATGCCCGTGTTTGATGGAGGGAGCTGGCGTTCCTGTCCCTCCTCTCCACTGAAGCCTGAGATGGCTCCCCATGGTCGTGGATGATGGCTGTGATTTCACTCACTGTCTGCCCAACCTCCCTACCTTTCCAGTCGCACCTGGAGCTGCTCTCCCAGCACAAACCCGAGACAAGAGCCAGGTGGGACTGCATGCTGTCCCCTGTATGGGTCATGTGTACTCACGCTCCCTGAGCTTGTTCATGTTCATGCCTCTGCAGAGAAAGCCCTTTCCATCCCTTCTCTGATTGCAAGAAAAACCCATTTAACTTCCCGTCATGCTCTGAATGTGTCCACCTAAGTGAAGTCTTCCCAAACTCCGCATGCTGAATGCACCGATCCTGCCATGCTCTGCTTTGTCTGCTGCAGCACGTGACCCCGGCATTCTATTTAGTTGCTCCTGGGTCTGTCTCCCTCTCAAGACCATGAGTGCTCATGGGCCAGACTGACATTCAATTTACCTTTGTACTCCACAGTAAATATTTACTGAATGAGGGAACAGATTTGTTGAATGTCCATAAGGCAGGAAGCACAGAGCCCCTTGGAGCACCTCACAGTCCAGAGCGATGCCATGTGCCAGGAACTGCCTTTCTCTATCACATGTGTCTGCACACATTCATGCACACACACATACCATGGCTCTTTCAAGGAACTGGCCAAGAACTGACTTGAGATATGGCAATCTGTATTCCCATGCCTATAATAATTCTGAATTTGAATTAAAGTCTCTAGCCCTTCTTTCCAGAGTACCTGGATGGGCTTCTTTCAAGGGACAGGAAAAAATTAAGCGGGACGGGGGGGAGTTGTGGTGGCGTGTGCAGATACCAACACATCCCTGTACTGTTTTAAGCATTTTGCAGAGATCTCATTTCAACCACAGGCTTTCGGAATCCTATTTTCAAATTCTGTTAAAGGCCTGGTTAAAATGTGTTAAATTCGAATTCTGGATCTTCCATAAAACTATGCAAAGTATGCCAACAAAGGTTGAATACAATAATTACTTTGCAGCCAAGCTCCCTTTTCATAATTCACATGCAAAATACTGCCTGATCCCAATTAGCTCAAACCTGTTTTTGCTTTTCTTTGTCGCCTCCTGCCCACCTTCCTGGGACTCCTCGTTTTGGGTTATTTGTTCAGACTTCAGCTCCAGACACACCACTGTGATTTCCTTTTTAATAAACACTATCCAGTGAGTAGCGGGAAACAATGAGAGGCACCTGCACTCTATTATAACTTCTCATTCCACCCACCAACGCGGAGCTATGAATAAGTGAAAACCACCACCAGGCTAAGAATAGTAACAGCGTTTTCCCATAAACACAGTATCATAAAACTTCAATTCACATGAAGGACAATGCACCCCCTGCCCCATTATTTTAAATGTGGGAGGAATGTCACTCGGGGAGCCAAATGTCTGCTGTCTGTCTGCAGCCAATGACTTTGTCATGGGTGGGGCCATGGGAGGGTTCTTTCCATGCTGGGAAACAGCTGGACATTCCTGAAATCTTAGGGATAGGCAGTGCTAATTAATGACAGTCCAGGAACTCGATTAAGAAATTGTAGAGGAAAGGACATGGGGTGTGGAATCAGAAAGTATACCTGCAGGCTCCGTTTTATTCATATAACAAGTATCTATGAGACAGTGGTGGTTAATGTTAGAATTCTAGCCTCCCATGAAGAAAACCCAAGTTCGATTCCCAGCCAATGCACCTCATGCACAGCCACTACCCGTGTGTCAGTGCAGGCTTGCATGTTGCTATGATGCTGAACAGGTTTATGTGGAGCTTCCAGACTAAGAGGGACTAGGAAAAAAGGGCTGGCAGTCTACTTCCAAAAATCAGCTGACGATAACCCTCTGGATCATGGGGATGGAGAAGGACCAGGCAGTATTTTGTTCTGTTGTGCATGGGGCTGAGTCCATGGCAGCTGACAACACTGAGTACCAGGTGCTGTTCTAGGTGCTTAGGATACACTGGTGAACAAAAAAGCCAAAGACCCCTGCCCTTATGTAGTTTACAATCTAGCCCCTGACAGCTGTGCTACCTTGAGCGAGTCATCTCATTTCACTGAGTCCCTGCTTCTCACCTGTGAAAGGGGCTCAAAGCATGCCCAAGTCCCAGTTGTTAGAAGCATGAAATGAGCTGGGAGGAGCAGTGGTGGCTGATCATAGCAACTGACTTTGATCATATATTTCTGTTGGATACTAAAGGTCTTCAAACAAAGGTCATAACTACATTCACCCAGTCACTCAAGCCCAAGATCTTAGGAATATTCTGGATTCCTTTCTCTCTCTTCATTCTACCTCCAATCCATCAGAAAATCTACTTCCAAACTCTAGCCAGGCTGCTCCCATTACTACCCGCCTTGCCCAAGCCACCATCATCAATCTCTCTCTCTCTGTGATCATTGCAATAAACTTCCTAACTGGGATCCCTGCTTTAGTCCTCGCTTCCCCCACCTCTCACCATTCTACTCCCAACACAGCAGTCAGAGATGCTTTAGAAGTATAAGTCAGTTCATGTCACTTCTCTGCTCAAGACTCTCCAAAAGCAGACCCATCCCTCTTAGCACAAAGGCCAGTATCCGTAATATGACCTAGAAGGTCCTGCATGCTCTGGCCAAATGCTAAATCCCAGGCAGCCTCTCAACCCCTCACCTTTATGTGCTGTGTTGCAACTGGTTCCTTTGCTGTTCTTCAAACAAGTCAAGCAAACTCTGATCTCAGCGCCTTTACACTTACTGTTCTCTCTGCCTAGAATGCTCTGCCATCAGCTATCTATATGCTGACCTTCCCGCCCCCAGCCCCCACTTCCTTCAGGTCCCTGCTTAAATGTCATCTTTCCAGAGAGGCCTTCCATGAACATTCCCCATAAAACAGAACATCTAACATTCCTTCTCCTCCTCACTCTGCTTATTTTTCCATGGTACTTATGAGTATTGTGCCAGTTGCCAATATATTATCTCTCCTGCCAAACTCTTCTATCATTGGCCTGCTTGTGACCCAAGAAAGTTTCCCCTGGCCAGCTGGCACGATGTGAAGCTTGGGCAGTAGAGGGCGCTAGAGGGACACTGGAGGAATCAGGCTCCAGTGTGTGCTCTCAGAAGGCACCTCCCTGTGGGCAGCTTACTCCAGCTCCCCAGAGGGCAACTTTCTAGCACACCACTCATTGAATCCTCACCCATTTTGCAAATGAGGAAACTGGGGCTTAGAGAATGTCAAGCAACTTGTCCAAGGTTATCATAGGTACCGTATTTTTACACAAATAACGCATGTCTTCCGCGTTTGTTTGCCAGATTGCCCTACCCCCTCCCTCGAGGCACCCTCACAAGTGCTGCCATGCCAATCCACTAGCAGATTTCCAGTAATTTCCACAGTGTGGCACCTCTTCAGGACAGACTCCCCTGGCACCACAGAGGTCAACTTCCCAGAGAGTCCTGCTGGTACTTGGACTCAGTGAACTTTGCCACCAATGGGCCATGGCCACACCCTCTCCAAGAAGACCTGGATCCTAGTCCTTGGGAGCAGGGGTTCCTCTTCCAGATTTCCCTTCCTCTGGTACTCTGCCTCAGCCTTGGAGGTAGTACCAAAATCAAAAACCAAACCCACTGCTGCCAAGTCAATTCTGACTCACAGTGACAGAGTAGAACTAGCCCACAGGGTTTTCCAAGGCTGTTATCACTATGGAAGCAGACTGCCACATCTAGTTGTTCCCAAATCCATATTCCTGGATTCTTCAGAGCCGTCTTTCCCTTAGCAGCCAATACCCTATTACAACCCTTAGTAAAATATAACTGTTAATAATTCTTTATACTAAACTATCCTTGTTCAAATTACTGTTTAGTTTCTGTCTCCTGATTGGATCCTGTCTGATATAGCACCTGATATAAGAAACATAAATAAGTTAATATGTGTGTATTTGTTAATTACTCATACAGAATGAAAGAACTTTGCTTCGTTTACTGCTATGTCCTCATGCCTAGAACATGTGCTTGCTATGTTATAGGTACTTCATAAATCTTTGTAGGTAGGTAGATAGGAGGGAAGGAGCCCTGCTGGCACAGTGGTTAAAGTGCTTGGCTGTTAACCAAAAGGTTGGTGGTTCGAAGACACGAGCCGCTCCACAGGAGAAAGATGTGGAAGTCTGCTTCTGTAAAGATTTATAGCCTTGAAAAGCCTATGGGGCTGTTCTACTCTGTCCTACAGGGTCGCTATAAGTTGGAATCGAATTGGTGGCAGTAGGTAGGTGGGTAGATAAGAAGGAAAGAAGGAGGAAAAGAGAAAGAAAGGAGGGAGCAGGGATGGATGGATGGATGGATGGGTGGGTGGGTGGATGGATGG
>NW_004443989.1:1922894-1961477 GCF_000243295.1 Trichechus manatus latirostris | reverse complement strand
TGGATGGATGGGTGGGTGGATGAATGGGTGGATGGATGGACAGGTGGGTGGATGGATAGGGGCCCCAACTCCCAAGTGATATTACCTCAGCATTCAGCACTCATTAAATAGTCATTCACTAATCTCTTCAAAGCCCTTATGAGATTTCCATTTTTGCTCTTTAACTCTTTCTATCCTTTCACCAATTATTTGAGATATCCAAGTACCTCTGTATCAAATGCCAGAGTCTTGAAGACTGGGCCTTGTCCCGTGATACTCTTGGAAAAAACAGAAACAAACAAACAAAAACAACGATAAAAATGAACAGAGGCAGAAAAAGAAAAATATTTTTGGACCAAATCTGGAACTTCTGATGCTAATTTTCATTCTGATGATCAAAACAGAATGAAAGCAATTCTTCTCGCTTACCCTATGGTACAGGTACAATTTCCTGCCCATGGACAGCAGTGGGTCACATTCTCTTTTCTCTTTGATTGGAAAGCTCTGTCAGGGCCAGCACCTAATTTCTGGTGTAAATGTTCACTTTTCCATTCTACAAAAAGACCTACCAGTAGGCTGTGAAATGAGCATTTCACGAAAACATAAAACACGCCTGATAATTAAAATGCTCAGCAATTAGAGTAATGAACTACACTCCAATCTACTGAGTTAATTTCATAACCTTAGAAAATTATAAAGAAAAACTATTTGGAGATTAGAACACTCCAAAGGATTTTTTTTTTTTTAAACTCATCTATCATCTCTCAGCTTGCTTGAGAATTCATTCTTCTGCAATTGTTTTTTCTACCAAGGCCCACGCTACTATGTTTCAGAATCATACTGGCTACAGGAATTACTTGCCAGGCCTTCCTGGCTGTTTACAAAATAAACCGAAAAGAAAGCTACAGAATCCCAAAGCCAAGAATTACAATTACCTAGTAAAACACATAATAAGAATATAATGCAGCTAATGAAAGAATACAAGAGTATTTAATACCAATCTCCCTGATGTAAATAGCAACTGTCTATTTCAATTACTGTTTTCTTTTGACCTCAAGTTGTGACATCTGGTACATTACTATACAGTAGAGAAATTCTAACTAGTACTATAAGAAATTAGCACAGTTGAAACTCGTGATGCTGGAATGCAGCCATGAACCAAAAGAAAGCGGTGGGGCAGGGGGAGGCATCTGAGTGTCAAAAGTGGGTGTCACACACCTGAACTCTAAAATTCACGCACTGTCCCTATAGGAGAGCTTGACAGGTCCTTCCTGTGGGCCAGCTCACTCTCATTTTACAAATAATTTTGATAAGTGTGGTTAATTGGAGTCCTCATCCTAGAATCTGGACACAGCTCACTTTCTGCTAGTCTTGAGTGATCCGAGGTTACCTGGTGGAAGGAATCCTTTTTAGAATGGCCTGGAAAAGGGTAAGGCATGTACTGTATAAAATCCTCTGCATCTGACATGTGGAAACAGACCTAGCCAGCTTCCACCCCATAAACTGCCAGGAGACAGTGTGTGTGTACATGTGCAACCTCTTAGCCACACTTGTTACCCACAATTGAAGGCCTTGGAATGACAAGTCCTGGAGAAGGGAAAGGTCTGGACAAAAGGAAAAAAAAATCCCCAAGTGGTGGCCAGCAAAGATAGCTAGTTCCAACACAGAGCAAGAATGAAAAAGAGCAGAAAGACCAGGAAGACCACTGGCAGAGACAGGAGGGGAGGGACCTCCACAGCTGGTACAGGTAAAGCCACAGGCCTCCACGCCATGCCATCCTTATGCTAGCTTGGGCACAGCAGGAGCATTTAAGAGCATGTGACGGCAGATACTTAAACATGCGTATTTGTGCAAATGAGTTCTTTACAAATACTGCTATGCCCATAGTAGGCCCAGTAAATATTTGCTATGAACAACAACAGTGGCAACAAGATCAGACACATGTAGAATGTTTACCACATTCCAGACACTTTGCTAAGCACACTACACACATTCACCTCATTGAATCCTCACCCATTTTGCAAATGAGGAAACTAGGGCTTAGAGAGTGTCAAGCAACTTGTCGAAGGTTATCATAGGTACTGTATTTTTACACAAATAACGCATGTCTTCTGCGTTTGTTTGCCAGATTGCCCTACCCCCTCCCTCGAGGCACCCTCACAAGTGCTGCCATGCCAATCCTCTTCCACATGCTGCTGTTGAAGAAAAATTACGAAAATACCTGGGGAGTTATAGCTGGCAAACAAACGCAGAAGGTGCACATTATTTGAGTAAGAATACAGTAATAATAATTGGTGGAGGCAGGAATCAAAATTAGGTAGTATAGCTCCCAAATTCAACCTCTGAACCACTGTGCTACACTGTACATATGACTGAGTAAATGAAAGAAGGAAGGAAGGAAGGGAGTGAGGGAGGGAGGGAGGAAGGGAAGTAGGCAGGCTGGCAGGCCCGCACAAGGAACAGATAGAAGAGGATGAAATTTCTGGAGAAGTAGGTAACTGGTTGAGATAGAAACAGTCCTCCTGATCTTCCAAACCAACTCCCAGAGGCAGCGTCTCCCCACAGCAGTATAGTGACTTCCCCTCCGACAAGAGGATGAGTATGCATGCCCACAGGAGTAGGCATCTCAGTCATGCTCACAGGGAATTCGGGCTCACCAGCGTATGACATGCTGACTGAAAGGCAGCGCTGGCTGGACTGAGTGGCTGCCCCCCTCACCACAGAAACAACTCTTTCTGGCTTGGAATGTGTAGCTACTTAACGACGCCTGGCCACATTTCTAAACAGGCTAGGGCCGGAAGACAAAAAAACAATATGGTACCCCATAAACTGCTGAGTGCAGGAGAAACACAGGGACTTTTCAGCAAGATGATGAAATAATTTTATCCTGGAGCACCAGCTGATCCTACTCAGATCGCCACTTCTGGATCCCTCAGAGCAAATATTTCATATATCCTGTGCAGCTGGTGCCACTCCAAGCACAATCTGGGCAAGGGCCCAAACATACATTCCAGCCCACAATGGGTGGAAGGCAGCGGGAGAGAAGGATTTCTTTGGCTCAAAGGTGGTAAAGGACACAGACAAGAGTCTTGGGGTGCTGGTGTCTGCAAGATCCCATTCGGACTCATCGGAAACTTTGCAGGGTAATTAGAAAGACAGATAGCTCCACCATGCTAACCAATATAGTTTGCATATGTTATAACTGAATGTTGGAGAAATTAGTCACAATCAGATTTGCTTAAAAATAAAATCAATGGAGATTAAATGCATGGAGCAACTTCATTGGACAAGTATTTAGTAAGTATTTACTATGTGCTAGGCACCATGCTAGGTGCTGGGAATTCAGTGGTGACCAAGAAAGGCTTTGCTTCAAAGGCAGCAATTAAATAGTGAAAAAAATCTTGGGAATCAGAGAACTGAAGCTAGAGAGACTTGGAACAGAGTCTTCTTATATGATGGTGGGAGCTTCTTTGGCTCCAGGTCCTTGTGGTTAGAGCTGTGCCTAGGCCACTATCTGGTACATAGCAGGTATTCAGTTAGTGTTGACTGAGCTGAGAAGAAGTAAGTATATTTTATAATGAACATATGAGGGTCAAAGAAGAAATCACAAGGAAAACCAGAACACATTTTGAATTCATGATAATAAAAATACAACATATCAAAATTTGTGGGGTGTGGCTAAGGCAGTTTTTTGGGGCTAGGTACCGTCGAGTCAGTCCCAACTCATGGCGACCTTATGTACTAAGGCAGTATTTAGAGGGAAATGTACAGCTTTGTAATAGACACACGAATGTTGTTATATGAACACTGGCTTTATGGCCCTTGACTGTGATGTCTTCAGGCATAGGACTTGTTTTTGTAAATTCACCTTTGTGTCCCCAGAGCCTAGAACAGTGGTTGGCACATAGCAAGGTGATCAGAAAACACCTGCTTTAGTGGAATGAAAACATTTCATTGTGAGTCCCTGACATCATAGTTGTGCTGCATTTGGAGAGGTCTTGTTCGACTGGTCCCTTGTGCCTGGAAAACCCTTCCTGGCCTTTTGTTGTTATTGTTGGCCAAGACTCTTGCAAACATTTAAGCGCTTGGCTACTAACTGAAAGGTTGGCAGCTTGAACCCACCCAGAGGCTCCTCATAAGTCAGGCCCTATGGAGCATAGTTCTACTCTGCAACACATGGGGTCGCCATGAGTCGGAATCAACTCTACAGCAACTAACAACAACTAATATTCATTAAGCTGAGTGTCAGTCATTGTTTGAGTCTTCACAAGTATTTTCTCATTTAATCTGCACAAGCAAGTACTATTATGATCTCCATATTGCACATATAGAAACTGAGGCCAAGAGAGACTAAGAACTTGCCCCACATCACAGCTGAAAAGTAGTACAACCAGGACTTGAAACCAGACAGTGCAAATTCCGAGCTGCTGCTCTCAACCACAGTGAGTTACTGCCTCCCACTCAGCTTAGGAATCATCTCCAACAGTCTTCCTGGTTAAGCACCCCTCCTCTGTGCTCTCTGAGCACCCTGGGACTACTGTTATCACTGCACTGCCATTACCACATGGGTGATGGTCTGCTGTCCTATGCTATGAGTTTCTTATTACACACAAAAAAACCCAAACCCATTGCCGTCAAGCCGATTCTGACTCATAGCTACCCTACAGGATAGGGTAGAACTGCCCCCTACGGTTTCCAAGGAGCACCTGGTGGATTTGAACTACTGACCTTTTGGTTAACAGCCATAGTGCTTAACCACTACACCACCAGGGTTTCCTCCCATTATGAGAGCTGGGTCTTGCAACTTGCAACCTCAGCACAGGGCTTAGCACTTAGGCAACGCTCAGTTACTGTCTACTAAGCCCTGGTGGCATAGTGGTTAAGAGCTAGGCACTAACCAAAAGGTCCACCAGCCACTCCTTGGAAACTCTATGGGGCAGTTCTACTCTGTCCTATAGGGTCACTATGAGTTGAAACTGTTTGGTTTTGGTAATCTCAGCTGGAGATGGGGAGGAGGTGAGCCATGCTTCTTCTTAAACTATAAAGTGAATTTGAGCCACCTGGGGATTTTACTGAAATGTCGATTGTGGCTCAGCAGATGTGGGGGTCCACCTGAGATTCTGCATTCCCAACAGACTCTCAGGGAATTTGAATGCTGCTGGTCCAGACCACGCTTTGAGTAGCAAGGGTGCAGAAGAAAGAGTAGAGTCCAGTGACAGAGCTGCTCTGACTCTCAGCTGAAGAAGCTCTTGGCTCTGATCTTGGACAAATCAATTCACTGCTTTTAGCCTCAGTTTCTCGATCTATAAAATAGGAACAGGATAATTAAAGTAAAAAGTCTAGCTTAAGTAAGAGTAACAATTCTTTAATTTGAGAAATTTTCATGCTATATTTGTTCTTTCATCCTTATTGTAGAGTTTCTCCAGCATTTCATCTTCTATATATAATCTCGACCACTCTCCTGCCCCAATAGACACACAAGGAAATAAAGCACTAATGATCTCCTTTTAAGTTAACTACATTGGCTCCAGCTTCACTGCATGATTTCCCCCCCTAATTTGTTAACAATTATTTTTCTCCTCACACCAGAGGGGCTAATACCTTTCAGTAGAGCTTCTATACTATGACAGACTAAGAAGAAAGGCCTGGTGATCTATTTATGAAAAGTAGCCAATGCAAACTCTATGGATCTGAACAGAACATTGCCTGACTGGATTCAAACATGTCAACAATCATGAAGACGGTACAGGACAGGGCAATATTTTCTGTTATACACAGGGTTGCCATGAATCGAAGCCAACTCGATGTCAGCTAACGACAACAACAAAACATAAATCCAAGCAGGAAGGTAGGATTTTCAAGTGGAACCTATGGTGCCACAGATGAGATCTCCAAAACCCAAGGAGGTGAACAGCTTTTCTTGTCAGACTAAACAGGAGTGACCCAGATGTCACAGGGAACCTAAATGTGTCAGCCGTTCAAAACAAACCAATCTCATCTAGACCAAAGAGAGTCCTGAGGTCAAGAACTGTGAGCCCACCACAAACCACAAAGAGACTATGGGGGCAGCTGATGAAAAAGAAAAGCAACAGACCAACCACAGGTTTAGCCAACACCAACTTCTCCCTGGTGACACAAGGCCCACTTGCCGGTCTGAGAGCTCAGAGGGTGTTAAACAAGTAAACAAAACTAAGCAAAAAATTAAAATGCTAAGAAGTTCTCCTGGAAAGCTCATTGTGTCTTTTAAATTTGTGGGTAAATGGGCCAAGAAAATGCGAACAGATTAATAAAGACAAGCAGATCAAACTTCTTGGAGGCTGCTATTTTCTGACCGCTTCTCCTAATGGTCTACTACAAACTGATCTGGGAAGAGTCGAGCTCGTTAACCTCTTAGATGGCAATGTAATAAAACATTTCTGGAACAAAAAAGAAACAGTAATAATTGTTATAAGAAGAGAACAAGACACAACCCACTGGCATTATCCCACAATGCTCGCATGCATGAGAGGCACCTTATCTCAAAGAGTCTCACGCCCCACAGCAGGCCAGGTCTGTTACCTGGAAATAAGAATTTGAGATGAGCTGACCAACCCTGACTTTAGGATCAGGGCTCTTGGCCAAAGAAAAGGGCAAAGTACCTGTTGTCTGAGGGAAGGTGCGGAGACAAAACCCCCAGTCCATGTGGGCGTTCCCTTCTAACTGTGTGACTGAAAGGGAATGAACACAGCTTTGGGGAATGTACTTGGCTGAGTAATGCCCCCCACCCAAGATGCCCATGTACTAATCCCCAGAATGTTTGAATATGCTACCTTACATGCAAAAAGGGACTTTGCATATGTGATCAAATTAAGTATCCTGAGACAGGGAGATTATCCTGGATTATCCACATGGACCCAATACAATCACACAGGTACTTGTAAGAGGAAGGCAGGAGAGCCACAGTCAGAGAAGGCAATGAGATGATAGAAGCAGAGATGTGGAGTGATGTGGCTGTGAGCAGCCCTGAGGTAAGGAATGTCAGCAGCTTCTAGAAGTTGGAAAAGGCAAGGAAAGGATTCTCCCTTAGATCCTCCAGAGGGAACCAGCCCTGTTGACACCTTGAGTCAAGACTCATTTCACATTTGATTAGTTCTTATCAGGTCTCCAGAAGCGTAAGAGAATAAATTTGTGTTGTTTTAAGACACCAAGTTTGTGGTCATTTGTTACAGTGGCAAGAAGAAACTAATACAAGGAGCACAGAGTCTTGGGATCAAATTTCAGCCCTGCCTTTTCCAAGCTGGGTAATCTTAGACATGTGGCTTAACCTCCCTGGGTTTAAATCTTCTTGTCTGTAGAATGGGAATTCTATAGGGGGTTAGTTATGGGGATTCAATGAGGACCTACGTTAGTGCCTGATGCATTAGCAGATTCACTCGTTGGCACAGCATGTCAAGAGGTTTGGAGTGTGAACAAAACCAAAACACTCATTGGCTTAATTTACCATGAGGGGCTCCACCCTCCATGGCAGTGAGAAAAAACAGAAGAGAAAGAGATAATGGAAGAAGAGATCTTGTCAGATGGGTAAAAAGAATATTTTCTGTATCCTGTGTGGCTCTTTAGGGCAGTCAATGTACACTTAGAAATGTATTTCTCACCAAGCTCAGCCTCCTATTATTTTCCTGTCATACTTACCTTCAAAACATCTTGGATTCATGTGAAATGGATTCCCAGTTGATTGTCCTTTTCTACTACTTCCCCACTAAGCACTTTGTATGGCCTCATTGAAGAAAGTACCCAAATTAGTCAGGAATCTTCTGTTGTCAAACATATACAACTCGTACTATCTTAAGCTAAAAAGGGGAATGTATTGATCCACATATAGGAAAGGCAGTCAGTTCCAGCTTCCAATTAGGGACAGGGGAACCAGGAAGTTAACGTACCCCAACTATGGCCTGGTTTTTGTCTGTAGAAGGGGCATTTTTTTCCTTTTATGAAAAATAATTTGTAGGCTGGGAAGAAGACACCCTCCCAAAAACTTGAACAAAAAAATATTAATATAGTGATGCAAATATGGCAACTAAGAGATATCCTCTTTATAGCAAATGCCAAGGTCTTATACCATCACCCTTGACCTTTACAACATCTCAATGAACACATATTATCATCTCCATTTACGGATAGGCTCAGAGAGGTCAATCGACTTAGCCAGAATCACACAGTGAGGAAGGAGATAGGACTTGAACCAAAGCCAGAGATCTTAACCTCCATGTTGTAGAACAGGGAAGTGCAAGATAAGAAGAAAGTACCCGTGGTTGATGGTTTTTGCTACATAGATCCGCACAGACAGTGTTTGGAAAGGTGTTGACAAGTCAAAGGATACTGATATTACAAAAGGGAAATGCAATTGGAGGCAGTAGCCATGCTTATCAAACTGCAGATGATTTTAGGTGGTTCACAGGCCCCACAGGAAGTAACTGTGAAAAATATGGTGAAACAGTTATTTTTTTGTCTTGTACAATCCTTCTGATTGGAGAGAATCTTGGTTTGGTGTTAGTTTATCTCTAACACCTCTCTGTCGTTGTTATTAAATGCTGTCCAGTCAGCCCCCAACTCCTGGTGACCCTATGCACAATAGGACAAAACGCTGCCCCATCCTGTGCCATCCTCATGATTGGTTGTGGACTGGATCGTTGTAATCCATAAGGCTTTCATTTGCTGATTTTTGGAAGTGGATCACCAGGCCTTTCTTCCTAGCCTAACTTATTTTGGAAGCTCTGCTGAAACCTGCTCAGCATCATGACAACACATAAGCCTCCACTGACAGACGGGTGGTTGCTGTGCATGGAGTGCACTGGCCAGGAGGAGACCCTGGGTCTCCCACACGGTAGGCAAAAATTCTACCACTGAACCACCCCTCTCCTAGCAATGGGAGCTGCTTATCTCCCATTAACAAGAAGAGAGCACAGGCCTTGGTCTTAAAGAGTCTTCTCTGGTAATGATAGATATGTTGAATGAATAATATTGTTTCATTTTCATGGTATATATTTTTATCCTTATCTATCTTTGGCAAATCATATTAACCTTCTCTAAATGGTGGTGATGGAAAGTCTTAAGATAAATGAAACTATGAATTGATTTTTAAAAATAATTTTAATATTGACTGCTTAAGTCTGAAGTATTTTAAATATTAATTATATAATATCAGGGGCATATTGTACAGATAGGAGAGGACTGACAGACTTTTGGAAAGGAGAACACTGACTGTGTCAGCAGAGGGTCAGCTACAACACAGGGCTCCAGTGGTCTTCAGGTTACATGTGCTTTTCTTCATGAAATGGGTTTAAGACCAGAGAGTGGGTTGGCATTGGCGATGCTGTCATGCAAAAGGCTTTGAGAGCTGCTGCAGGAACCACTACACTCAAGTACCATTATCCACAGGGTGTGTTATGCCCCATGTCACTTGTGGCTTCTGTCATCATAGCCACCCTTTACACTGCACAATAATAAAATCCACAGTCATCAGGGTAGCATACTATACTGTTTGAGAAGTCAGGGAAGCAGGTGGTACATTTTAGAAAGACTTGCATTAAGGTAAATTTAAATATTTATAGTATAGCACCTTTAAAGGATTAATCCAACTATTTGTTAAATGGTTAAGCCCCAACTATCTGTAAAACTTGGTGGTCTCAATGAGCTCATGTAGCCAGGGTTCTGGATGGTCTTTGCCATACTAACACATGACACCATAAACTGACTAGGGAAGAGGTCCAGCCAGAAGCAATGGATGGTGTCTAAGATAAGGTCACATTTACCAAAGCAAAACTCACTCTAAAACTTTTTAGAGGAGGGAGAGGGAGACATAATAAGTAAGTCACTTTTCATTCACTTGGAACTAAGTAAGGTTGGATAAAGTCAATAGCTGGGACTCTGAATAGGCAGCTAAAGATTATCTTTTCTAATTATATTAGTTATCTATTGCTGCATAACAAATTATCCTCCAAACTAAGTGGACTGAAATAATAATAAACATTTATTATCTCATGTACTTTTGCAGATCAAAAATTTGGAAACAGTTTAGCTTGGTAATTCCAGCTCAGGGTCTTTCAAGTGGTTGCAGTCAAGATGGTAGTTGGCACTGCAGTCATCTTAAGGCTTGGCTAGGGCTGGAGAATTGGCTTTCAAGATGGTTCACTCACATGGGTACTGGCAGGGGTCCTCAGTTCCTCTCCATAGGGCTGCTTGGGTGTTCTTATATTATGGCAACTAGTTTCTCCCAGCATGAATGACTCGAGAGCAAGGCAGAAGCCTCGAAGTCTTTTATGACCTAGCCTCTGAAGTCACACACTGTAGTTTCTGCAAAATCCTATTGGTTACACAGAACAGTTGTAGTCATTATAAGAGGGGTTATACAAAGGCATGACTACCAGAAGGTTAGAACCATTGGGGGCCATCTTGAAGTCTGGCTACCATGCCAATGGTCATTCCCCAGCTTATATTTGATGCCTTGTCCAATATCTTAGAGTTAGGTAGAGTTGAATAGAAGAATGAATGACCAAATAAATAGGGTGAAACTGAAGGGTGTTAAAAATTCTAAAATTTACTCAATCAGTACAAAACACCAATAACTAATGAAACACTTATTGAGATATTATTAAAGCTCTCTCAGAACACTAAAAATAATCCCTTCTCCCAACTTGTCTCTTGTGGTTAGTGCTCTATTTTGGCTAAAGTCCATCTCCTAATGGTATAACCTATTGCCTAACTACTCTCTCTCTCTCTTTTTTAAAAGAAATTCCAGACTGAGTAAAAGTCAGAACTTCCTGAATAATATCTAAGAAACCTCTGGAGTTCTGTCCTTTCTCAACTGCCTTCACTCAGGCTCCTGAAGTTGCTCATTTTATTATTGTTTTCTCCCAAATCCACATAAAATCAAAAAAATTATTCACATTTTTATGTGAACATCTAGTTTGCCACTTTAAGCAATAGGGCCAGTTGGAAAGGGAGAAAAAGTGTATTTTTCAGGACTCTTATCTATCAAAGATTGTTCATACCAGAAGCTCTGGTTTCTCATGATCCTCACTCCTATATCATGTATCCCCTCCTTCCACTTCCCATCATTCTTCCCTTATTCCTTCAAACAGAAGGCTGAAGATTGGGTGAGCTCTGAGATTCTTATGGCCAACAATTCATGAGCAAGGAATTCTCTCAGGGGATTCTGTCCTACAATTTAAAAGCTTCTATTTCTTATAGACCTATAATATGCAAGAAAACTGTTATTCCTGGGATAACTTTTTCTCATCATTTAGTCCCAAGAACAGGCCTATGATGTTTTAAAAATTATAAATACGCCTAGTATACAGAGGAGAAAAGACTCAGAGAGGTCATTAAAAGGTACCAAGGTTATTAGATGGTCAACATGGAACTGGAACCAGGTATGTTTTGGCAATTATTCTCATACACTTTATCAGGGATGGCATTCAACATATTTAACAGCCCACATGAACCAATCTGAATGAACACTGGTCATGTCCCTGGAGTAGGGTCCTGGAGGCTCTTCCTAACCCCAAGAAGGCATTGCTTCTTTAGGTCAATGAATCATCCAGGAATCCCAGTGTTATACAGGGCACTTGAGGGGCTTGGAGCAGGACTAGTGGGGAAGTATTTAAAATTCTAACAACCAGTATGGCCACCCTGGTAGGTACTGGATGAAAACTATTCCTGCTCTTTCCACATCATCATGAAGCCTTAAAATGGTTAATATCTCAAAGTCTTACCATCCCCGTACAGAAGGACATGGTCCAAAGGAACAGCAACAAGGTCTGCTTTACTTAATCCTGGAGTCATGAGCCACCCATTGCATTCTTTATCAGCTTTAGTAAATGTCTAAGATTCTCTCGTCAAACTCCTGAGATAAGGACCCTCAAGGACAGCCCTCCTTTTTGCTTGTGTATTCTTTAATAGTTTAAATGGTAAGCTCTTTGTGAGAGGCATCCCCCTTCCTGGGCATGGCATTACCACCCCAGCAGACAAGGCTGAGTGAGTGTGTTCCCAATTACGATTGTTCAGCTACACAAAAAAGGATCTTGGAAGTCATATCCCCAAACGCAGAGGCCCTGGTAATGAAGGACAAGATATTTTTCCTCTTATTCCAAAAACCATAACTGAAACAGTGCATTTATTTGTGTTAAGGCTGTGCTTCCTAATTAAAATGCCATGTTTCCATGCTTTTGGATATAATTAAAACTTCCAAAGGCTGCAACACTTGTTGGCACATGAGAAAATGAATGTTTTACTTAATAAATAACATTTATTTGGGGAGGAAAATTTTAAGAACATGGAATCCAAGAAGCGAGGGGAAAGAAGGTGGCATGCGTAATGAGAACTTTGGCTTCCCCACTGTGAGCCAGCTTCTTAAAAATACTTATCTAGGAATCTTAATAACCGAGTCACCCACCCACGCACCCACCCATCCACCCACCCATCCATCCATCCATCCAATAAATATGGTTACTTATTAACTTGCACACTGACAATACCAAAAAAACAAAACCCACTGATGTCGAGTCGATTCCAACTCATAGCAACCCTACAGGACAGAGCAGAACTGCCTCATAGGGTTTCCAAGGCTGTGAATCTTTATGGAAGCAGACTGCCACATCTTTCTCCCAAGGAGCCACTGGTGGTTCCAAACTGCCAACCTTTTGGTTAGCCACCGAGCACTTTAACCACGGCACCGCCAGGGCTTCGCACTGGTAACAGGTTGTCTGATATCAGCCTGAATCCTCCCTGAAAATGCACCAATCACTCGTCAGCTGACTTTAGAAATGAAGGAGGTTGATGGTCAGGAAGGGTAGTGGTGCTCCAGCAAGTGAAGATAGGTAAGATGGCTTCTCCAGGGGCCACCTTCTCTAGGGAAAGAGGTGTCAAGGAGCAAAAGAGAAGTGCCTGGCCAAACCCATTTATAATCACAATCTAATAACGCTTAATAATGCCCAATAGGATAAGTCTAACGAAAATTATGAGAGTAATCAGGAGAGTTCAAATTGTTGATAATTTAATAATCACCCCCTTTGGCACATCTCTCTGCTTGAGATGGATCAGTTGGAATGCATTAGACAGGCTTCATCTGTCTCTGCCATTTATAAGCCATGTGACCTTGGGGAAGTCTCTTCATTTCCCTAGTTTTCTTATAGTTTCATCATCTGTAAGAAGGAGGATAGCAATACAGTAAAACTCTGCAGAAATATGCACTGCAATAGGGGCAACTCCATTCCAAGAAGCAGGGGTGGAAGGATTATTTCCCAACTCCGGTATCCTTCTTGCTCAGTCTCTCTGTCTGGCTGAAATCACTGCCACTATCCTGAAGAACCAGCCAGTCAGAGGACCCAGAATGGTCCCCACTGATATTTAAGCCAGAGAGTGTAATCACCACCACGTGGTGCCAAGCCACAGCTGGGACAGGACAGAATTGGACCAAGAGGTTTGGCCTCTGGAATTCCTAACCAGCTAGCTGAGCTGCCTCACGTGGTCACTTAAACCATTATGTGATTGAATTTACAGGACCCCACTTATCTGATAAAGTTGTTGTGAAGATTAAATAAGACAATGCCCATAAAGCCCTTAGCACATAATAAGTGCTCTATAAATGTTAACTAAGATAGTTATTATTTTGGGAAAGCAGAAAACATATATGTTTATCTCTAAATTTTTATCACAATTTAGGAGTGAGTTTAAAAATCTACTGAACCTGTTAGCCAGATTACATTAAAAAGAAAAGTCGCATTTTAACTAAATATTCTCCAAAACTAACATGAAAATATTTAACAACCTTGCCAAGATTTTAAGTCACTCAAATTACTTGAAGGTATATTTTCAGTAATATGTCCAGGTAACTTTCCCAATATCAGCTGTTGTACAAGAGATGTAGGAATTTTCTTTATGGATTGAGACAACTGATTGACAAGACTTGGCCTTGATTTGTTTTAAATAACCAAGGCCAGCATTTGTGTTCATTTCCTTGAGTGGATTCATGGCACTCTTTCCTCCTCCTCCTTCTATAAAAAATGCTGACTCTTTTCAGAGGTACTGTGGCAATTCACTTCCATGTAGAAAGGGCAGAGATGAGTCTCAGTCGAGTTCATCATTTTCATTGGAGAATGACCACTTTGCCTCTAATCCTACTCCACCAGTTACCAGTTGCCTTTGAGATGATTCTTTTTTTTTTTTTTGAAAACAGAAACCTAACCAAAAACACTGCAGAAGACCTCCTATTACTTCATATTCACCAGAACTGTGTCATGGGGTCACCCTAGGTTTCTAAGTGTCTGGGAAAGTGGATGTTTAGTTTCTCCAGCCTCTACAATGTAGACAGGCAGAATGTAAGGCTTAGGAATGGACATTTGATTGGCTGACCAGCAGTGTTGACCACTCATATCACCTAATCATGCCACCTCGTCTCAACCACAGTATTTATTATTGTTGTTAAAAACTGCAACCGTAAAAATAATAGAGCAATGGAAATAATCATCATTTTACAGCACTGTTTTACTTTTAAAAAGTCTTTTCACACAAAAAAATTCCATCTTACCACACACCAATGGGATTGGTGTTCTTTGACAGATGAGGAAGCAGCTGAGTGGCTCGCCTAAAGTCACAAAGTTAGTTAGTAGCTGAGCTGGAATGATCTGATTCTAGTGACTGGCTCATGTGACCACGACATGAGTGGGTCATGAAAAGACCTCAAACCTCCTGCCCCCTAGCCTAGAGTTCTTTCCATTGGACCTTGTGGCTCTTGGTCCAAATGCTGAAATGGTTACTATTCCAAGTTTTGGGGCCCTGGCACCTTCGTAGTTGAGTTAAAATTTGTGATCCGAGTGCCAGGATTCCCCTAAGCCTTCCCACCTTGTCCCTGGTCACGGGTAAGTAAGGAGTAGTATGGGGTTGGAGAAGCACACTGCCATTACTGAGGCCCTTTCCCCATTATTGTTATAATTCTTTTTGTTTGTTTGTTTATTGTTGTAGTTTAAATGAAGTTTACATTTCAAGTTAGTCTCCCATACAAAAATTTATACACATTGTTATGTGACCCTAATTGCTCTCCCCATACTGTGACAGCACACTCCTCCTTTCCACCCCTGATTCCCCATGTCCATTCACCCCCTTCTAACCCTCTCTGCCTTCCCATCTCACCTTTGAACAGAAGCTGCCCATTTAGTCTCTTGTATCCACTTGAGCTAAGAGGCACACTCCTCACGAATATCACTTCATGCCCCACAGTCCAATCTAATTCCTCTTCGAGACAATTCTGATTCATGGCGACCCCATGTGTGACAGAGTAGAACTTTGCTCCCTAAGGTTTCTAATGACTAGTTTTTCTTTGAGGCACCACTGGGTGGACTCTAACTTCCAGCCTTCCAGTTAGCAGCTGAGCACGTTAACCATATGCACCACCCAAGAACTCTGGGCTTATTCTAAGACACGAGACGTGATTTTTTTTCCCAGTCAAAGCATGTTGGTATGTCGTTATGAATTGGGCCTATATATTTTTTACTACCTGCAGAAATGGCTCCTTTAACTTATAGTTTAACATCATACTCTACTTTTATTTTAGGCAAATATAAGGCATGGCTGATAGAAGAATGTTTTGCTATCTTTAGAAATTTCTGTTCAAAGATAGTGTTTTTTTTTTTTTTTTTCTTTTAAATAAGCATCTACCTGATGAATTCTTAGCATTAGGTTCCAGACCAAAGGTTATCTTTAGTTAGCATACTGTATTTTTACACAAATAATGCACGCCTTCTATGTTTGTTTGTCAACCACGCCCTCCTCCCACGAAGTATTTTCCTAAGAGTGCCATACAAATTTTTTTACAGCAACATGTAAAAAACAAATTAGCGTAGCAATGCTTGTGAAGATTCCTTGTAGGGGGAGGGCGTGGTTGGCAAACAAACAGAAGGCACTGTTATTTGAATAAAAATGTTGTGTATCTGCATATCTTACCCAAATAACGCACACTTTCTGCATTTTTTTTGCTGCCCTCCCCCTACAAAGTATTTTTGTAAGCATGCTATGCCTTTTTTTTTTTCTTTTTACAGCAACATGTGGAAGAGGATTGGCATGGTGGTACTTGAGTCTCACAGGTGGAGGGTGCGCCTAGCAAGCAAATGCAGAAGACATGAGTTATTTACATAAAAATACAGTATTTGTGTTTTATATGTATTGTGCCAGTCCTTTTTTAATCACTTTAAATCCACTTTGAAAGTAAGTGTGGTATCAATTGTTTGAAAGAGCAGTGTTCCTTCTTTCCTTTTCCTAAGCCAATTGGCATCTAAGGGTCGCCGTGAGTCGAAATCAACTGGACGGCAATGGGTTTATTTGTTTGTTTGTTTGTTTTTAGTCCTAATGTGGATTGTCTTTTCAGGACACACAACTAGAAGCCCTGGTGACACCCACTTTTCACAGCTCTTGGAGCAACAGAGCAGCTATGAAATTTTGTGTCTGGCATTTCAGTCATCCAGATGAACTGAGGCTCTGAGTAAGAGTTAAATGGATATCACTCACCCAACTGCTCCTGCCGTTTTTTAAAATAATGCAGTAGCTCAATCTTTATGGATAATTATAGTCCCTAAGTGGTGCAAATGGTTTAGTGCTCAGCTGCTAGCCAGAAGTTCAACTCCACACACAGTTCCTTGGAAGAAAGTCGTGGTAATCTACTTCTAAAAAATCAGCCACTGAAACCCCTTACGGATGCTTATACTTTCACAGAGGTGTAGTTAACTTTTCTCTTTTGTTTTCTCTTCTTTCTCTTGTTTTTAAGATGTGAGTTTAAGATGTGAAAAAGGACTTTTGGAAATGCTATCCATATGCTGTTTTATTTTCCTCTAAATATTTGGCCCCATGATGATCTATTTACTGCTGAAGGGAAAAAGTGGGGGAGGGGCAGCTCACAGTCACTCTGCTGAGAAGCATTTGACTTGTGAACAGCACAGGATTTTTTAAAGGCTACTTTCTGGCATTCTATTTTGAGGACCCTCAAAGTGAAGAAAGTCAGAGTTGGTATTAAATAACAACCCAGGATGTGGCTGTCAGCTTGAGGTGTTAAGAGGCACGGTTTATAAAAAGCCTGGTTAAATATAGGAAATACAGTTGCATTCCAGGTAACCTGAGATTTGAACATCCAATACGACTTTAATGGAGGCAATCTATTTGGCCCATTTTCACAGACATATAATATATTGCACCTATTTTAAGATCTGTAATTTTTCCTCCTTAGCTATTACTCAACTAGACCAAAAAACACTTCCTCTAGCCTAATTCATGCTCCATCATTATCCAAATGTGTATTTTCCACCTTTATTTTTCCTCCACTAAAATAAATAAATACATTCTCAACTCTTTTATATACCCCCAACTTTAAAACCACTGTCAGTTTGATGTACTACAGTGGCTTGTGTGTTGCTAAGATGCTGGAGGCTGTGCCACTGGTATTTCAAATATCAGCTGGGTCACCCATGGTGGACAAGTTTCAGTGGACCTTCCAGACTAAGACGGTCTAGGAAGAAGGCCTGATGATCTGCCTCCAAAAATTAACCAATGAAAATCACGTGGATGACAACAGAATATTGTCATAGTGCTGGAAGATGAGTCCCCTAGGTTGGAGGGCACTCAAAATACAGTGGCTACAATAGCAGACTCAAACATACCAACAATTGTGAAGATGGCAAAGGACCAGGCAACATGTCGTTCTGTTACATACACATAAGGTCTCCATGAGTTGAAGCCGACTCTACAACAACTAATGACAACAATTTTAAGAAAGAAAAAAACAAACTTGAAATGTTTCATAATGATTTAATATCATACCAACAAAATCTAAAACCTGAGTTTCAGTTATTTTGGTCTCTCTCTCTGCTTTAATAAAATGGTAATTTTAATGCAATACCATATTTTTATGCAAACAATGCACGCCTTCTACGTTTGTCGGCTATACCCTCCCCGCATGAGATATTTTCATAATCGCACTATGGTAATTTTTTTACAGCAACATGTGGAAGAGGGTTGGCATGGCAGCATTTGTGAGAGTGCCTTGAGGGGGGAGGGCACAGCCAGCAAACAAACACAGAGGGTGCACGTTATTTGCGTAAAAATACGGTAGTCTGTGTGAAATTATTTTAATGTCATGCTCTCTTAAAAATGTATTTTTTTCCCCTTTCCTCTATGTTGGGGAGGAGAAGCTTTAACTTCTCTAGGGCTCTGTTTCCTAATCTGTGAAATGGGCATTACCTATGTTGCAGTGGTTACAAAGCTTAAAGGTAATCTACACATGCTGCTTGGCACACAGACAGTGGAAAACCCACAGAAGCATTGCTGTTTTTCATTTGCCCGTCCACGCAGAAACCCTTGGTCGTGGAGGGGCAGCACCCCCATAACTTTTGGTCTACTCACTCCACAAAGCCTCGATAAGGTAACAAAGCCTAAAACACATCCAGGCTGTGTGATCAGCGATTGATAATTTTAGAATGCACTTGGCTAATTTCTCTGACCCCACTGCTACAAATAAACCTAGCAGTCCCTGGTTTCATCCAGGTTTGGGTTTCACTCTGGCCCTAGAGTATAAAGATGAATTATTTGATTGCAAGGAGAAATGGGAGACAGTGTGTCAGGCTGCTTTGCAAATCAATTCACCTCACTCAAAGATGCCCCTTCAACTTAAGATGTACGGCTTTATAAGTGCTTTGGCAGCCTGCGTGTGTGTTTGCCATGGCGGCTGGCAAGATGCATGCAGATGTAATATCACCGAGCTGTGGAACCTGAGTGGGCCTGGGAAATGACGGCAGCGAGCACAGCGCGAGCCTGAAGGGAACCCTCTGCCACGGGTCCCGACAGCACCTCAAATAAGCACCTTACCTAATGTCCCTTGTTGATTCCTATCTGTGCCCAGTGATTTCATGCAGCTGCCATCTGCTAACCAGTGGGGCATGTTGATCGTAGCCACACTGTAGCTGGAGCCGTGGCTCCAAGATGGCAACGCCCTAGGGAGGTGGTGGGTGAGAGCCGAAAGGTGAGCTTCACAGTCAGCTTGCTGGGTGAAGCCTCTCCTCTTGTACTTACCTCTGATTCCCTGCTCTTGGCATGGTGGAATGCCCAGGAAAGGCTGGGTGCAGAGATGACTAAAGGACTGCCCACAAAGAGTTAAGCACGTCCACCTCTAGGCAACTGCAATTATTTGCATGTCGGGTTTGTTTTTTTTTTTGGCTACTTTACTGATGTCGTGAAGAGCTGTTTGTTTTCTCCATGGAGGTATAGATAATACTTGTTCATTCACTCATTTGTTCGTTCATTCATCAAATACTTATTGAGAACAAAGAAATAAAAGAAGTGAAAAAAATTAAAAGATGGAGAAAAAACAAATAATTTTTAAAAAATTAAATAGTTGTTGAGTATTCACTCTGCCCCAAGTCCAGTGCCTGCCTCACCCTTGTGCCTCCAGAGTTGAGCGTGTCCGCATGGAAAGTGGATGCGCATTCCCCTGGCATCCAATGTGTCACTGGGGTAAAAGGTTCGCAGGTTTTGTACTCCCATTGCTTCCCCTCCTGTGCACTCTTTTCCCTGGCCTCTCAGCACCAGCCTCATAGTGCCATTTTTGGACCAAACTAGGTCGGCTTCCTGTTGGACATTGCTTTGACAATAGACAAACCACCATGGAGCATCCAATCAACAAGATGCCCCTCGACAAATTAAGCACTGGCTGTGCCACCTTGACACTGGCTCCCCTGAGCCTTCTGGTTTCCTTAGACTCTGCCCTTCTCCAGTTCCAGTCAGACTGTTTGGGGCCTGTCCAGGAGTCTCCTCAGGCCTGGCCCAGGGTTCAAGCTCACAGCGGCTCCTATCAGGGCTGGAAGGAGCAGGGAGAGCGTTGGCTTTCCTTGGCATGGTTCCAGCACATGCACATCCTTTTTGTGTTAAAATACAACAGTGCTTCCAAATGGGATGATCTACACTGCCTGTTATATTTTATCAGTAATTTAGCCCCCCACCCACCCTCAACTCTGGTCTTCGAACTATTTAGGAAAGGAAAGAAACCAAAAAAAGGAGAAATACATGAGGGGGTGTGGCTGAGAGAGGGTGGGTGTCTATGAAAATTTATGTGCTGAAAAACAGCTGTAAAACGTTTAATGTTTCAATGAACATTTTATGTTTACAATAAAAAATCCTCTAGCCAAGAAGGGCTTTAAAATGTTACATTTTCAAAAGGATCCAAGGGAAGAGGCAAAGGAAGAGATTCCTACAAACCCCTCTCTATAGAGAGACCACCCACACACAGACACACTGAACATTAAAACAAGGTCCCCCCACTTTGTGGATTTTAGCACCCTGCTCAAGAGTGAGGGAGAAGGGAATAATGGCCGTGAGACAAGAGCAGACTGGCAACAAGAATGAAAAATACTATCATTTTTTTCAAAGCCAAGTTCCAATAGTGTGAAGCCTTAGAAACTCAGGCTTTTGAGAGCAGGGGAAGGTGCGCCGCTCAGCAAGAAGCTGGGTAAAAGATTCGATGGTCATCAATCAGTGCACCAACAAGAACTGATCGAGGGCCATTTGCTGAGTTCTTCCAGGAAAGAGCCTGGCTGAAGGGATTCAGGCTTTGTCAGAAACACAGAGGTTCAAATCCAAGCTCTCTGCTGAACAGGCTGTGCGTCCCAGGGCAAGTGCTTTAACCTCCAGGGACCTTGGCTTCCTCATCAGTAAAATGCAAATGGTGGGCATCCTGGTCCCACTCTGAATAAAAGGTATATGCTGGGGAGCAGAGACCCAGGAAACTAGATGTTGGGATGGAGTCAGATCAGGGCAGGCTGTGAGTCTCAGGGAGAGAAATTAAGACTCCATGTTGCAGGAAACGGGGCTATTACGCATTGAGAAAAATATCGTTTTTGCTCTTCTTTGTTTAAGGGGGTAGCACAAATGGTTAAGGGCTCAGCAGCTAACTGAAAGGTTGGCAAACTGAGTCCACCCAGAGGCACCTCATAAGAAAGGCCTGGAGAGATACTTCTAAAAAATAGCCATTGAAAAACTTATGGAGCATAGTTCTCCTCTGACACACATGGCGTTGCCATGAATCACAATCTACCGGAAGGCAAATGGTTTTGCTTAACCGATGTCTTTAGTCAAACCACCACATGGGTTTTGAGGCCAAGAAGCTAATTTTACTTTTTATTTTCTTTGTAATTAACATTTTGCACATTGTTTTCAGGTAATATCAATGCAGCTTAGCCTACAGGTCCTTACTGATCTCGTCCCTTCTTGCTTCACTCCTTGTACCTGCCTCCTCTGTAAGCAATGCCCATGCGGCTACTCAAAATAAACAAGTAAATAAAAACCAAGAACCACATACATTTTCTCACAAACACCCTGCAGTTTTTAGCCTATGAGCTACATAAGTGCTGTTCCTTCTGCTTACTATGCCTTTCCCCACTCCCCTTCTTTTAGCAAACTCCTATTCAGCCCTCAAAACCCAGTTCAAGCATCACCTTCTCTGATCTTCTAATCTGTGTTACAGGCCTTTCTACTGTGCTCCGATAGTACACTGCTTCCTTGTACCCCAGCACTCATCATACAGCATTATAAACATCCCTGGCTTTGCTGATTTTTCCTCTAAACCACATTTCTTGAGGGTGGCTAGTGAATCTTAACCATCTCAATATCCTCGGTGCCTAGTACAGGACATGGTGTGAGGTAGATGTTCAAGAAATTTCTGTTGGTGAATAAATGAATGGTGGAAAACATCATCTCCTTCCTATGATAACAGACTGGACTCTGAGGTGCAAATAGGGCCACTGCTCCTCTCTTCCTTTGGACTGTCACTCATACCCAGAGAGATGGGATATTTTGCTCTCCTGTGCAGAAAGGGTAGACTTCACCTCGCCCTGGGAACAGAGAGGAATGACGGACTGACTTGTGTGTTGTTAGGCGAGGAAGCCTTTCAGACTGCTGCAGCACAAAGAGAAAGATATTCGTGTCTCCTCCAAGGAGAAAGGTGGGTGTTTCCTTTGAGGGCTGATACAGTTCAATTCCTGTCCACGAACCCTGCACACACCAGCTCGCAGCTGGGGTAAGGGTGTGGATTGTGTCGGGGGCTGGGGGACACTAAGCTTAGGAGATGCTAACAAGACTCCTCCTCTTCTCCCAGAAGCTACAGCCTTTTCCTCCCTCTTTTTTGGGAGGCCCAGCGAAGTGGCCATTTCTTCACCTGGACACTGTGCCAGAGACTCTCCTGGCTCTTACCTTGAACCACAACAGTCCCCTCAGCTGCCGTTCACCGGACAAGTTTCACAAGAACATCAGATACAAAACAGATGATGGATGGAAACTCACCCCATAGAACAAAATGAAAACAAAACTCTGTCGCCAAGCCCCATGTGAACCGAAACCACACTGCAGAATGCTCTGAGTCCGCAGACACAAACAGTTTAACCCCTGAGTGAGTCACTGAAGAATCCAGAACAATGATGGAAAGAGGAAGCCCACTTTGAGGGAAGATGACTCGTGGTGTTCTGGGGGACAGTCTGTGCTTTTCATTCCTTGGAGATTTATTTTCATTTGAGTAGAAGGGAAGAGAACATTTATAGAGCACCTACTATATACCAGACACTGCGGTAGACACTGTAGATAGAAATTTTCATTGGTTTTTCACAATAACCCTGTACGTTGTTGTTGTTGTTACCTGCCATTGAGTTGGTCCCTGACTCGTGGTGACCCCATGCACAACTGAACGAAATGCCGGCACCATCCCCATGACTGATTATGGACTGACTGTTGTGATCCATGAGGTTTTCACAGGCTGAATTTCAGAAGAAGATCGCCAAGCTTTTCCTCCTAGTCCATCTTGGTCCAGAAGCTCTGCTGAAACCTGTTCTGCATCATAGCAACACGCAAGCCTCCACTGATGGACAGGTGGTGGCTGCACATGATGTGCACTGGCCAGAAACTGAACCCAGGTCTCCCGCATGGAAAGTGAGAATTCTAGTACTGACCCACCACTGCCCTCATAACCTTACACAGGAATGATTATTATCTCCGTTTGTACATGAGGACACAGAAACCAGAACAACTAAGATCACGCAGAGCTGGAGGTTGGGTCCTGGTCCTCCTACAACATGTCTCAGCACACAGCGACCACGATTGGCCATGTGAACGCAGAGTTTCTAGTGCCCTCTGAGTGGTCTCGGAACTTCTTTGATCATGGACCAGTACCTGGAAAACTAAATTCTGAGCATGCCCCCCAATATTTGTACACTTATTTATCTGCAAAGTGTATATAAACCGCTGCATATATTACTACAAAGCATTCAAAGAAACGGGAATTGAAAAGGGTTGAGATAAAAGATAAATGTAAGCAGATTGGAATGTTCCTTGCCATACCCTAGTGCACGGGTCATTGTTATTAGGTTGTTAGGTGCTGTCGAGTTGATTTCGACTCATAGACACCTTATGTAATGTATAAGACAACGAGACACTGCCCACTCCTACGCCATCCTCACAATCCTTCTATGTTTGAGCCTATTGTTGCAGTCACTGTGTTCTTGACCCTCTAGTTTACCTAGCATGGTGTCCTTCTCCAGAGACTGGTCCCTCCTGATAACATGTCCAAAGTATGTGAGATGAAGTCTCACCATTCTCACTTCTAAAGAGCATTTTGGCTGGCAGGGGTCATAGGGTTGCCAGATTAAAACAAAACAAAAACACAGACTGCCCAGTTAAATTTGGGACATATTTTTACTAAGAAAAAATTCATTGTTTATCTGAAATTCAAATTTATCTGGGTGTCCTGTAGTTTTATTTGCTAAATCTTTAACTCTAAGGAGTCAACAAATTTTTTACGTTAAAGGACCACAGCAAACGTTCTAGGCTTTGTGGGACTAACGGTCTCTGTTAGAACTACTCAACTTTGACATTAAAGTGTGAAAGCTGCCCTAGACAATTTCTAAACAAATGGGTTTGGCTGATTCCAATAAAACTTTATTCACATGCACACACACACACACACACACACACACACGGCAGACCGTATTTGGCTGTACCCTGCAGTTTGCTGACCCTGCCCTAGTGGATCATCATGGGTTCATCCCACTTAGGAGACCTCTGATCTATTAGAGAGAAGGGGGCTGTATTTACACAATTCTCTAATTGTCCAATGACACAGCAGACAAATGAACTCTTGCCTTATGTTTTCTATGGGGTTGGCAGGGGGGGCTGGTAGGTAGACAGAGGATGGTGAGGGCAACTCTTTCTATCACAGAGGAGGGTGAAGGAGTAAAAGTAACAGCAGCAGCAGCAGCATAACTAAGTCCCCCACCCCCACACACACTTAGAAATCACTGCAACCAGGACACCGACTCTTTGGTGGACCTGCAATCGGTGAGTTAATTAAATGCTTCCCATGTCCCAATTACCAGCACTTCAATTGGCCAACTGGCAGCCATAACAACACATTAACCTTTTTGCCAAATCAATTCCACCAAGTCCCCTTCCAGTACTAAGAGAAATTAAATGGCACCCCACGACCAGGAGAAGGGGCACTCTCTCTGTAACCATGTACTCTGGAATGCCCATCTGCAACTGGAGCTCTGAATCCCTGCTCTTAAACAGTGGCCTTCTGATCATCAGACCGTGCTGGAAACTGATTTCCTGAGGCTGTTTTCCCTCCTTCCTGTAGCCAGCGTCTGCAGACACAAAGGTCCAAGCTGACAAGGACACTGCCAGCCATTACTAATAGTACTATCTTCACAAATCACGTTGGCATTTGCTCTGCTCCCGATGAAGCCACTGGACTCAACTTCCAGCAGTCTCCTTGATGGCTAGTTCCCCTTAGAAACACACAGGCACAGCAGACTGTCTGAGTCATGCCAGCATCTTAAGCATGCCAAAGACCCCAGGAGTCCCTGGGTGGTGCAAACACACTGCTAACAGATGTGTTGGAGGTTCGAGTCCACCCAGAGGCACCTTGGAAGAAAAGCCTGGCAATCTACTTCTAAAAATCAGCCCTCGGAAAACCCTGTGGAGCACAGCTCTACCCTGACACACATGGGGGTGCCATGAGTCAGAACAGACTCAACAGCCACTGGTTTTAACCGTTATAAAGGCATGTAGACAGGCACAATGTTTAGAGGAAAAATTCCCTCTGCCCCCTACCTCCTGACTTTCACGGCAAGAGCAGTGTGGCCCTGCAGCCGGGTGTTTAGGAGCATGGGCTCCAGGGTCGACAGCCTGCTCTGAGCCCATCTTGCGGCCTCTGTCCACATTCTCATCTGTCAAATGGGAAGAGCCACACATGGTTCACCAACTGCCTAGTGCAGCTGTGAGAAGCCAATGAGATCATGACAGCGAGAAGACGTAAAAAACCCTGCAGCATAATAAAAACGTGAGGGATTGCTAAGGGGTTACACGAACCAGCAGTTATTTTGAGCAAACACACACTTGTATAATAAAAGCATGAAAAATACAAATGTATATTCATATTTTAATATGCCAATAGTCCCAAAGCAGTAGAAGTCTGATTATTTCAAAATTCCCTTTACTTCATGACATTCATTTTTCATTGGCCAACTACCGAAAGTGAATCCAGATTTTTATTTGTAAAGCCCAGAGTCACACATAGGGAGAATCTTCAAATTAAGGGTTGTATACATAAATACTGATTTGGTGTCTAATTATTATAATAATGAAAAAGCAATAATGCCAATGACTCTATATCACCCAGTGGCAAGAGCACACACTTGTGCATTTATTCTCTCTCTCTCTCTTTCTCCACACACACACACACACACACACACACACACGCACACACACACACACACACACAGAACAAGAAAAACTTATCATTTCAACTCCAGCAGCTCCTGAAATCTCAAAATGACTGCCGTCTCCTCTCGTGACAACCTTCTGAACTTATATGAGTCAGACACACACAAGGGCTCACAAATATCACTTTTACCTAATAGAACTGTTTTTCAGAAGGACCTAATCAGAACCTCTAACTTTCTAGCAGTTGGCGGCTGCCACTTAGGAGCCCACCTCAAGCTGCTTAAGGCCACAGAATCCAGCCAGGCTCAGCCAGTAAAGGCCGTGTGTGACATCAGAACTCACGGAATCACGTTAGCACTTTTCTCCTGGGATGGGGGAAGTGGATTAAAAGCAATAAATTCTGATAAAGGGAAATGACTGACCAGGAATTTGTGGCCTCTAGGGGTGACAGGTGAGGGAAAAGGGCGCCTGGCGGCAAGCCACCCAGCATGCACTCCTAAGCCTCACAGGCATTTCTTCTGCAAAGGCACTGTGCAAGTTTCCAGAAGACGGAAGTCAGGTAAGGAAGAACAATCAGAGTCAAAGGACCCTGACATTGCTCTATGATACCTAGATGTTGGCACATTTTTCTTCTTTTTTAATATGACCCAGTAAATTTAATTACTGCAAGGCCTCTACTCATCACTCTGCAAATTTAGTCTCTGCTCTGTAATCTCTTTTATGGGCCTCTGCGACTGAGACAATAATAAAATGTACAGAAGATATATGAAAAACACTGTGCACTATGGATGCTTATAAATTTGAGTACATGTCAGTTTTTGTGTGTGAGAATATGAGGCACCAAGATGGTCAGGATAGATCAAAGATGACGGGGAGGGAGTAGTTGGTGCCCATTTTATTGGCTGCTATTCCATCTCCCAGACCTTCTCTGGAGAATTACCCTTGGCTGATGGGAGCCACCTCATCCAAGATCCCTGGGCCCCTACCCAGGGGTGGCCTATACCTGATAAAGAAAAGGGTACCATAACCCAGCCCTCTGGCTTCAAGGTGAGACAGCTTTGAGGTGTGATTTACACTCCAAAGCCCCCAGAGGACCAGGCCAAAGGGAGACATCTTTTAAGACCACATCCTACCTTGTCTCCTCTCCCTTTTCCTGTCTTGTTTTCCTCACCACATTACAGATTTCTCCTGGGAATACTCCCTCCATAAACTGTATGTACCCAAATCCCTGTCTTGGGCTTTATTTTGAGGGGACTCCACCTGAGACACAGAGTCAGCGAATCAACAAAAGTCAGAATTGCTTGAGGTTGGTACACCAGATGGCTGACAGGAAAATTGAGAAAGCCAACCTATCAGGAGATGAGAGGACAAGAACAAGCTAAGCGAAGCCTTATGGGTAGACAAGAATGGACTCAGACCACTGGCCCAGTTATGGGAGAGGCACTTGCATAGGATCTATCCACAGTGGACAAGCATGTGGGGCCCCCTATAATACACAAGGCCTCAACCACTGCCTACCTAAAGCAAAGCAGGTGGGGAATCTTGGGCTTCAGTAGCCAACATTCTGTGAAATCAGAGACTCACTGGTGCCATCATGGAATGAAACTAGTATGTGGGCCAAGTACCATGGTGGCCAAGAGAGGCGAACCTCAGCCTGCAGACGGAGGAGGAAGGAATGGTGATTGCGTGAGAAGAGACTGACACTAAGAGCAGGGGAACCTGCTCTCTCCTCAGCTACAGATAGGTCCACACCTGCAGACATCAAAAGGTGACTTATAAGCATCTGTATGGCTGAGTGTAAAATCTGAATGATTAGAGCTAACATCTGAGTGAGCAATGGAGTCAGAGAACATCAAAACTGGATATTGCCTCAGTTACATATAAAGTAGCTCTGCCCTCTAGCTCCACTAGAGGCTTGACATATTTCCTAAATAAGTCTGAGGATGGCTCTGTTCACTAAATGCTGGCTAACAGTCCTTAAGATTAAGGATCCAAAAGACAAACAGCTTTGTTAACACAACAAATAGTTATGACATTCTGATTAGGAATATTACGTGAAGGGCGTTTCGGGAAAAATAGGCATACAGATACGGTAGATCGGGGACTCTTGAGGCTATATTCCTGAGACTCACATGGAGAAAAAAATATTTCTTTTTCAATTATCTTATAATTCTTGCACTTATTATAATTTAAAACACACACACACACACACACACACACACACACACACACGAGTCTCATTTTCACGTTTCTTTGTCTTTAACACCTAACAATCCAACTCAGAGTCACCAACAATCATGAGTATCTAACTAGAATTTAATACCACCACTGTGTTTTCCTTATATTTATTTTTACGGATTCTGGCTTTTCATGTACTTTAGCAATATAAGACTTTCTTTATAAAATACTTTCTTTTTATACGTAAACATTTCAGTATAAATTCAAAACAAATAATATAGCGGATGAACAAATGTGACAAATATGTGAAGGTGGTATAAAAACAAAGTTTAGAAAACATGCTCATACGTTATTAAAATGTAAAAACCACAAAAAAGGTGGTAAGGGAACGGGTCTTGTACAAGCCTAGCAAGAAAAGATGAGAAGAAAATAAATAGTCGCCTTCTCAACTTCAGTAATGACGCAGAATAAAAGCCGCTTCTTCATTCTGCAAAAACACCGTACTAATTCTCAGGGAAGGAGGGAGGCCAACACAGTGGATAATCTCTCTATTCAAAGAGGACCTAAAAAACCCGTCGCCAGCAAGTTGATTCCGACTCACAGCGACCCTATAGGACAGAGTAGAACTGTCCCATAGGGTTTCCAAGGAGCAGTTGGTGGACTCCAACTGCCAACCTTTTGGTTAGCAGCTGAGCTCTTAACCACTGCACCACCAGGGCTCCTTCCTAATAATTACAGAAAAAATTACTTCTGTGTTCCATACATCTAAAAACCACAGGAAAACAGTCCAGTAGTATCTAAACACACTTCCATTTATTTTATTCCATTTTATTTACATTAACGAAAAGATTGGAGCTAATTTCCTTATATTTATATAACCACACTGTATCCAGGTTGTCCATTAAGTGTAAAGGATTAATTTCTGATAAAACTTAACCAAGAATATGGCTTATAACATATTCCAATTACTATATCTGTGTATCAAATTACCCAAAATTAGTGGTATAAAAGAGCCATGCATTTGGTTCATGAATTCTAGATCAGGGATTTGAACAGGGCAACAAGGGAACAGTTGGTCTCTGCTTCACAGTGTTTGGAAGCTGGAATCATCTGAAGGCTCAGTCTGCTGGTTGATGAAGGCTGTTGGATGGGGCAGTCAATTCCTCTCCACATGGGCCTCTCCACGTGGTCTTTCCACATGAGTTAGACTGGGCTTCTTCACAGCACGGTGGCTTATTCTTGTGGTATCTTTCCTTGGTTTCCCTACTTTTTTTTTCTTCCTTGTTTAATTATAGTCTTGTTGGGCACTCTAACTGCTTGTTATTAACAGTGGACAAGCAAATAGCATTTTCTATATATTCTCATCACATTTTGTTAACCCAATTAGGTGTGTAATGACAAAATTAAGATGATTGATCATGCATCAAAAAGAAAGCTCTGCTTATCTAGTGCAGCCTCCATTTATTTTATTCTATTTTATTTAAATTAACTTAAAGGATTTGAGCAAAGGCTGCACTGCTGCTTGTGGGGAAACCAAGGCAGGTGAGTCCCCTGTCTTCCTGTGTGTGGCTGTTCTGGACAGCGTCCTGCAAAGTACATTTGCCCAGAAGTCACTGCTGGATATGATCTGATACCGGCAGTGCTTGGGACAGAAGAACCATAAAATCTGATGGCCTGCTCTTCCCTTGCCTATTCCCTAATGTTGAAGCACTCTAAAAATCAGAATAAAATATGAAATAAGCTAACAGATGCCCTTAATGAGTCCCTCTGTTACTGCACTAATCTATCTTGATATAACAAACCAACTAACAAAGCAAAGGGTGGGTGGGGAGGGGCGGCAACAGGGTGCTGTGTCAGCAGAAAAATTTGAAACTAAAAATATAAGCCCGCAGAAACATTGGAGCCATCAGAAGCAAGAAGAGCTCCAGAAGCCACGGATGTCTCATGGTGGCTGAGTACGAGACATGCAAGCACTCAAGCCAGCTCTGTGTCTAAGTGATGCTCCCAGGACAGCAAGTTCCTTGAGGGCTTACACTGTATTTAATCCATCGCCAACATGCCCGCAGTGGACCTGGAGTTTGGCACAAAATAGACGTGCAGTGTTTGTGGAAGGCTGGAAATTAGGGTAGTAAAAGTCATGGCTGATTGCACAAGTGACTGGGCCCAAGGCACTGCGTTGAGCACATTTTAAGTATTATGCTACCATTTCATCGATATTTTTTTACTCCGTCTAACAGGCGAAAGATGTGATCTTGTCCAAGGACACTCAAGTAAAAAGAGGTGGAGCAGAAACTCAAGCCCATGTATGGCATGGGCCATGCCCTGGCCTTTATGTAATCCTGCCATCTCCTTGGTGATGCCTTCTCCAAACATCCAGCCATCTTCTGATTTTTATTCATTTGTCCATTTTTTCCTTCATTGCTTTATCCATCAAAAACATATGAAACCAGCTACTGTGCGCTGTACAGGGACTAAAAGATTCATAGGGCATGGTCCTTTCCTGAGAGAAGACTGTGTATTCACAAGTCTCTGTAAAACACCTACTATGTGCCAGGCTCTTCACTAGGGGCTCAGCCTACAGAGATGCAAGGGTAAACAAAGAAGACACCACAGTTGTCCTTGAGGAACTCTCAGGGGAAAGAAACTGGGATGAGCTATGTCTGGAAAACTCTGCACACATGTGAAACCTCATCAAATCATTTTCACTGCTCCCTGGAAGACGTCTCCTTGAGGATGTGGAAAGTGGTTGAGTTATATTTATTCAGAGCTTACAGAGTGTGGTTTTCAATCCCAAGAGCGAAGAGATGATTTTGATGTAAGTCAAGAGGTAACTGCACTGAAATGCTTTCCCAGCTCCCAGGATTTCTGTCATTTCACCAGGGGACTTCACACGAGTGGGTCTGCTCCACCAAGGTCCCCAAACCTAGGGGCTTTGACCCATCCTCCTGAATAACCTAAGGGCATGCTGATAACTCTAATAGTTGATAAGTAATGATGATGTTCTTAGCGGGTGCAATGTGCTAAACACTATCTGCCTTAACTTCTTCTAGAATAAGGTGACTCGTGAATGAACGAAAGCATGATTATTCTTAAGAGTTGTTGCTAAAAATAATTTCATTGAAAACTCTCATTTTCATAGAACACAGGATAAAATCTTAGCTGCAAGTTATCTCAGATAACAGAATCCAACTACTTTATTTTATCAATGGAGTATCTGTTCATTGCTGGTAACCAGAACCCCTAGAAAAATGCCCAATACATTATACACACTTGCTAAAGATTTGATTATAGATTATAAATGAATGGGTGAGATCCAGATCAGGGGGCTGTAGCACAGACTGGCTAGATCCTCACTCAATCCATTTTCCTCTTCTTCCTAGACATCCTATAGTCATGGAGGGCTATGTGACTGAATTCCAGCTAATGGGATGAGGAAGGAAGGGAGGTATGATGCTTCCAGGCTTGGGCCATAGAGTATCTCCCATGGTCTTCATGGTTCCTTCACCCTCCTCTTCTGCTAGAGCTGCATTAGAGGGTACCATGGAGGCCCTAGGGCCTGGATGGTGCGATGGTGAAGCCACTGGACAGAAGAATGTCCCTACAGGACCCACAATGGCCTGTGAGCCAAGCTATAAATAAATCCTTATTATACAAAGGTTTCAATGTTGAATCACTAAAGTTGCGAGGCTATTTGTTACATCACTTAGTCTGAGGGAAGAAAGTGCAGGTTCCATTTTTGGCCATGGCAGAGATGGGAAAGCAATAAGCAACTGTCTGGGATAACCCCAGAGGGAGCTCCAATGGCCAGAGGCTGCTGACATGGCACAGAAATACTCAGAATACCTCGGAGTAGAAGAGAGAACACCAGAGGAGATAGAGGATGATGCAGGAGAAGCATGAAAGAGTTAGATGACACCAGAAGGAAAGAAATGTGTGGATAAGAACAACGTGGCAGATAGTATTTTGTGGTTTAAATTCAATTATAATTGCAGCCTGGAGTGACTAGGCTATTGTGCGGTCACCTTTACCGTGCCTGTCTTAGTCCTCATGGGGGAGGTTTTTTTTTTTTTTTTTTTTTTTTAGCAAAAGTAACATTGACAAACACTGGCTCTAAAGACAAGAGACTATGCTTTCTGGTTCCACACCAAGAGATTCCAATTTAAATGATCTGGGGTGAAGCCTGGGCATCAGGATTTTCCAAAAGCTTCCAAGGTGATTCTAATATGTAGCCAGAGGTGAGAACTACTGCTATATATGAACTTAAAATATAAAGAAGAACATAAATGTTCTGTAGCTACTAGGAAAGCCTGATAATCATCAGATAATACCCAGTTCTCCACCTTCTGTTAACCAACAGAACTGGCAGGGCAGCATTTGATACGATTGGCTTTCACTTGCTCCTCCCAAGTCGTTACAAACTGAATCTAACTAACTGTAGGTACACACAATTCCTGGCTTCCTTGTAACATTTTCTTTTTATTTTAACAAAAACTGTATTTCCTTTAAATCTTGCTCCAGTTATGTTCCTCCTCCACTCCTGATAATCTTTCTATCACACTACCCGGCTGATAAGCTCTGATAGCCATCAGACAAATAATTCAGTATATCTGCCTTGCGCTCCCACTGTATTTGTGAAACAAAATACAGTGGCAACCACGAGAGCCCCCACCTTTATTGGGTGCTTCCTACTTGCCAAGAACTGTGTCAAGCACCTGAAAACGGCTGTTTATTTCACATCGTCACTTTTCCGATGTCGTCTCTATCATTTTGTCCTCAAACATCTCGGTAAGTTAGACACTATTATCATCCCTATTTTATAGTTGAGGAAACTGGGGCCAACAGTGTTGAGTAAAATTGCCCAAGGTCATGTCAGACAACTAAAGTGGCAGAGCTAGGACTGAACCCCAAGTCTGTCTGACCCCAGAGTCAGGGATCAGGTGACAGGAGGCTGTGATCATTATGTTCTGTCTCCTCTACTGGATGGACAAGGATTGTACCATGTGCAGCACTGTTTCCTATATCTCGTTTGCAGGTCTTGGCACTCAGTAGTTGCTCAATAGATGTGAATGAGTGAATGAATGAATAGAAAGCTGTAACTTTCATAGGATTAGGGTATGCATGGTAATGATCCTAATCAAAGCATGTAAGATATGATATTGGTCAAAATTGTAGTTTCATAATTAATAATACATATCACTAATATTGACTGTAGAAAAAAGTCACTGAACTCTATTTAATTTAGTTTACATAAATAGTTCCCCAATGGGCGAGTGCTAAAGGACTTATATTTACAGCTGAGTTTCCTGGTATTCTGGTGATTGAAAATATTCCAGCTTCTAGTTCCCCTATACATATACTTGTATGTGCTAAATATGTTCATCAGTTGGGACAGAAAGTAGGGCTTTGTATTTCTAGGAAAGGAGAACCCTATCTATGGAGCAACTGTTATGAGTCCAGTACTATATATACCTTCTCTCGTTCAATCCCCAGAGCACCCCTGTGAGGTTGCTATGGGTCACTCGATTTTACGGAAGAGGCTCAGAGAGATTAAGCTCTTTCTGTAAAGTTACACAACCAATTAATGGCAGATGGAAAAGGGGGGATAGCATGTCGGGAGGAAAGACTTCATCCTTTTCATTATAGAAAAATACTTTTTCCCTCCAGAAACAGAACATATAAACTAAGGACACTGTAGAACGCATAATGGGATATCACATATTTACGGCAATCTCCAATTGTGGGACACAAACCATGTGGTACCCAAATCATGAACTGCAGTTTATGGAGACGCTAGGCTAAGAGATTTATACAACTATATATCTACAAATGATCACTGATAAACTCGCTCAATCACATGGACTAATAAGATGCAGGAGATGGCAAGAGTAAATCCAAAAGCTGTAAGGGAGTTCTCCTGGCACAGTTGTAATCAAAGGTCCTAACAGCTTGCACGCCACCGGAGACAAGTTCTGGGTTTTATTCTGAGAATGGAGAAGGTTCACTTATCTTTTGGTTTAGATCAAATTAATTTTAATGCAGCTTGTGGCTCCTGTTTAAACAGCTGTTTATTTTCTCCCCAAGAAATTATCTAATGTACTTTCGGCAGAAGCCACTTGGAAACTGCTTGTATAATAGAGTTGGAAACTCACTGTCGACTAGTAGATTCCGACTCACAGCGACCCTACAGGACAAAGCAGAACTGCCCCATAGGGTTTCTAAGGCTGTAATCTTTATGGAAACAGACTGCCGCATCGTTTTCCCACAGAGTGGCTGGTAGGTTCAAACTGCCAACCTTTCAGTTAGCAGCCAAGCGCTTAATCACTGCGTTACTAGGGCTCCTTAACAGAGTTGGGGACTAACCCTAAACCCTGGAAGAAACAAACAAGCAGAGACCAGGGGAAATTTACAGTGTCACCCAAGCTCGCAGAATCATAAAACTCAGGTGCTTTCTTTTATATAGCCAGTTCCGTGTCCAATTCAAGGGTCAAGAATTTGAAATACTGGCTGTCTTCCTAGGACAAATATGGTAGTCTGAAATCCTAAACATCTGGCTATATTTCTCAAAGATACATTATGCTATAATGATCCTGAGGCAGAGTGACTGGTTCCTCAGGACTTTTCCAGAACAATAATGTCTTTTTAAAAAAGGAAAGAAAAAAAACCACTGCAGATATTGAAAAATAAAACATGCTTGGGTTTTTTTTTTTTTTTATTTTTTGTTTGTTTCCTTGGTTGCTTTTCTACAGCAATGGCTACTGGCAAAAAATTTTCTTGGGAAAAGAAAGAAAATAATTTAGAAAGAGCTATATACCTGTCATGCTCAGATTATTATTAAGATGCTCTCTGTCTCACACATATGCACATAATCTTCTAGTCTAGCAGGCAAATCACAGTGGGCCCATAGTCTTAAGGGTGGGGTCTAAAAGAAACATATCAATTTTCAAACACTAACAATTTTAAATTAGGACAAGAAGGAATATTGTTAGTAAGACCGAGAAGCAAGAGGGAGGCATTTTGACTTGCAGAATAACAATACGATTAAATTGAAATCGTTGTTTTCTGAACAGTCATTTAAAAAAAAATGTACAGTAACGCTTTTATATGTAAATTATCTAAACTCAAAAAACCTTTCGCTTTAAATTGAATTGAGACTAGCTTAGAGTAGAACACTTTGGTGAAAACGTGCCTAAAATGAATAAAATGGCAAAGTGAAACAAATGATATTTTGTAGAGAAATACTACAAATAAATGCTGTGGTTTTTTTATTTTTTGTTTTTCATTTTTGTTTAATTTGTTTTTGATTGATGCATGTTATAATAAGAGAAACAGATATAACCCCTGGCTGCAAATTCATTGTTAACTTGCTGCTGCTTAAAACTAAGCGAATTTCCATTTGGTAAATTCTAACTGTTACTAATACATTTCAGAAGAAGTAAATATATGTGAAAACATTATGAACTGGCATAAGGACAAACTAACTTATTTGAATAAAGAGGCTTATTTTAATGTGATCTTTCAACTCATCTCAGGGGGCTTTTTCCTTTGGAAAAGATCATATTTAAAATCTCTTTCCCCCTTTCTTAACTGACAACACATGTATCTCTCATTTATTGGCATTTCACCTTCATACTCTTCCTGAGTTGCTGTTACAACATTTCTCCGCTTCTTCAGTGCATGCATGACTGTTTCCCCAACAGGACTGTGTGCTCCTCTCAGGCAAGCTTGGTATCTTTTGATTTATGTTTTCTTGATCTGACACCACCAGATAGAATATTTAGCAAGTGGTGGTCTCCAAAAGGAGCCATGGTGGTGCAATGGTTATGCCCCCAGCTGCTAACCAAAAGGTATGCGATTTGAACCCACCAGCTGCTCCATGGGACAAAGATGTGGCAGTCTGCTTCCGTAAAGATAACAGCCTAGAAAACCCAAAAGGGCAGTTTTACTCTGTCCTATAGGGTTGCTACATGCTGTAATCAACTTGACGGCAACTGGTTTGGTTTTTTGGTTGGGCTTTTTTTTTTTTTTTGGTCTACAAAAACAAATGAATAGGCATAGATAATGAGACTACCAGGAGGAAGTCTCCCCAGAATAGCCCCTCAACCATACTCACATTGTGTGAAGTGCCAGGCACTGTGCTAACTGCATTACGTGCACTGCCTGCTTCTGTGATCACGTCAAAGACCAGAAAACGGGCTTTGAGAGGTGAATGACTTACTCACGCTCACACACACAATATGTGGTAGAGCCTGGATGTGAAACCAGGACTGTGTGATGGGAAGCTAAGTATCTTAGCCACTGCCCTTCAGCTCCCCCTCAACACCACTGCTTTGCAAAGCGCCTGGTACCTTACAATTGAAAAAAAAAATGTGTTGGATGAGTGAATGAAGTGTTAGTTCAGGTTATTTCAAAAGAGCCTCAGATGTAATTTTCTCCAAGTCATGGATCAATACTACCTACCCCACCTCCACTCTTCATCCCTATCTTCTCAGTCCTATCAAATCCCTTTATTCATTTCTTCCTGATCTGAATCAACAGAGTAATTCCTGACATAGAAACTCAATATTTGTCACCTAAACGAATAGTTCTTTAAAAAAAAATCCTTGGGAAAACAGGGAGGCTCCTAAGCTATATTTTTTTGTCATCAAGAGTATGCAGAGAGGTACATAATTTCTCAATATAAAAATTATTAATATGCATGCATTTCTGATAGGTTAAATTATTTTTGCTAAATGCTATGCTTTCCATTCAACTACAGAAGACAAGTAGAATTTCATATTTTGTTATAAAGTTTGACTCAGACTCTGAAGTTAGCAAAAGAGCATCAAATTCATTTAACTCCAAATATTGTAAAAATCCAATGATAACATCTGAGGCAGTCCTTTTGGGGGGGGGGAGCATCACAATAATTCTTTTATGATGGTATCAAATGAGAATCCCTCATGGAGTTTTCTCTTAACATGGAAACGGATATGGCCTCTATGGTACAACAGCTGCATAACTACATAACTGTTTACAAACGTGCAAAATAAGTACCCAAACCAATAAAAAATAATAACTTGGGCATCCATAAAAAAGAGATACTATAAACATGCAATGGCCCATACTGTCTCTATAAATAAATGTTGAGGCAAAAATACAGCCACCAAAATCCCTTATTTCAAATCCCCTTCCATAAAGCAAATAACGTTTGCAGTCTGGCAGGCTAATACAATTGTTCATTCCCAAGCAAAAATGCTTTTTTTATTAACGTTTATCATTTGTTGTTGTTACGTGTTGAGTCAGTTCCGACTCACAGTGACGCTATGTACAACAGAAAGAAACACTGCCCAGTCATGCGCCATCCTCACAATTGTTGCTAGGTTTGAGCCCATTGTTACAGCCACTGAGTCAAATTCATATTGTTGAGGGTCTTCCTCTTTTTTGCTGACCCTCTACTTTACCAAGCATGATGTCCTTCTCCAGGACTGGTCCCTCCTGACAACATGTCCACAGCAGGTGAGACGGAGTCTCGCCATCCTAGCTTCTAAGGAGCATTCTGGCTGTACTTTTTCCAAGACAGATTTGTTCGTTCTTCTAGCAGTCCATGGTATATTCAATATTCTTCACCAACACTTATAGCAACTGCAGTAAAAGTGGATCCATTTATAATAAATCACTTGTTGTTGAGTCCACTATGTTCTGAATAGTTTTCAAACCAGTACACAGTTTCCCACCATCACCAAAGAGGTGGGAAGGACAGTGAGGGAAATACAAATATAAGAGGATGGTGAGGAAGAAAGAAAAGAACTACCATGGAAACCTTCCAAATATGGTTCCACCACCATCCATCCTAATCCTCCATTATATCTGCAATAGTGCAACCCAAAGGAACTCTACATCGAGGGCTGTCAGGGCATGTTTGTTGAATGAATAAGAAAATATCTAACAGTTTTGAGCACAATAGGGTAATAGAGATGCGTTCTAGAAAGGGCCCCCATGAAAGGTTTTGCATTCAGCCAGTCTCCTAAAATCATCATTTTGTCTTCTTTTTCCCACTTACACTTCCCATCCCACCAAATAAAATCTCATGGAAAGAAAACTCACATGCATGTGCACACACGTGCCACATATTCCTCCTACTTGCTGATAGAACCAGGATCACAGGCAGGCTTTGTGAGTCGCAGGCCTTAGGTCTTTCTGCTTCATCATACCACTCCAAGTCAGGACCCTGTTGGAGTACCTGCTTTCCTAGAGAATGGTACCAAATAATGACAGCCTAGAGAGGACAGAGTTTTGCTGGTTACCAGGAATTATCTGTTTATTCTGGCTCCCACTATGGCCTGCCTAGAAGCTCTGGGTTCCAATACTGGCTATTTCTCACTGTCATTCTAGGCACTCTGCTTCTTGAAATCTCCGGATAATATACACACTCGAAAACACTTTATTATGGTAATTTTCAAATGAACACAAAACAAAACCTAGTTAAATATACCCATAGTCTACTGTGATGGTTAAGATTGTGTGTCAACTTGGCTGGGCCATGATTCTCTGTGTTTTAATGTAATCACTCCCATGATTGAAGATACTGTGAGTAGCCAATCAGATCAAAGGGAGTCTCCTTGGGGGTGTGCCCCGCATCTGTATATAAGCAGACGTTCTGGCTTTTTG
>NW_004443989.1:1890947-1922794 GCF_000243295.1 Trichechus manatus latirostris | reverse complement strand
TTCTAGCCTCTACGATCACATGAGCTGTTTCTGTCATATAATCTCTCTCTCTCTATATATATTTATACACTTTACTGGTTTTGCTGCTCTAGAGAACCCAGCCTAAGACATCTACTAACAGTTATCTGTATTTTGCCAATCCTGATTTATTTACCCTGCCCCAATTATTTTTTTCTAGATTATTTTCAAGTAAATTCTAGACATCACATTTTTTCACTTCTAAATTTTTCAGTATGCATCTCTAATATAACCGAAATTTTATTTTAAATACAGCCGCAATGCTATTATCATACTTAGAAAATTAAGAATACTTTTTTATTGTGGTTAAAATATATATATAACTAAAGTTTTGCCATTTAAACCATTTGTAAGTATACAATTCAGTGTCATTAATTACATTCACCATCTTGTGCAACTGTAACGACTCTCCATTTTCAGATGTTTTCCATCCCCCTAAACAGACAAACTCAAACAGGAATCCAGGTGGCGCCATGCTTTAGCACTGGGTTGCTAACCAAAAGGTTGGCTGTTCAAATCCACCAGCTGCTCCGTGGGAGAGAGATGTGGCAATCTACTTGTGTAAATATTTACAGTCTTGGAAACCCTATGGGGCAGTTCTACTCTGTCATATAGGGTCGCTATGAGTCAAAACGGGCTTGGTTTATTTCATAAACACAAAATCAGTACTCCTTACAATACTTTCTTAATACTATCTATTAAAAAAACAAAGCAACCAACAATAAAAAACGGTTGTCATCAATTCAACTCTGACTCATGGTGACCTGATATGTGTCAAAGTAAAACTGTGCACCATACCATTCTCAGTGGCTGATTTTTTGAAAGTAGATCACCAAGCCGTTCTTCTCAGGTACCTCTGAGTGGACTTGAACCTCCAGCCTTCAGTCAGCAGCTGAGGGTTTTAACCGTTTGCACTATCCAGGGGTCCAATACCATAGAGTATCTAGTCCATATTCGAATTTTCCTGACAGTGTCAAAATATGTCTTTTATAGTAGGTTCATTTAAATTCAATTCAAAGTAAGCTTCATGCCCTGTATTTGGATGCTATGTCTCTTAAATTTCTTAACCCATAATATTTTTAAGTCAAACGAACATTGGCTTAGCGCTCAAGGCTCAAGGCCCTCTCTCACTTAGAACATCACAATGGAGGGTCCATCATCTACGATACAGGAGCCCGAGAGCTCCGGCACCTTGGACTGGGAGGATGTTGGGGATTCTATGCAGATCTAGTACAGATTAGGGATGATTTCATATCTGGAGGACAGCTGCTGAAAGACATGCTCTTTACCTTTCCAAGTGAGCTTTGTTCTGGATTTGGATTAATTTAAATTGTGTGTGCACAGAGGGAATATATAAGATATGTTTATGGAATAATTGTGATCAATACTCACTTGTTTATAAGTGGGAGTGTGTGTGCAGTAGGCTTTGAGGCTCCTGTGAGCTCACTCTTTAACGGTGATCAATACTCAGAGTCAAACACTAACATGGGAATCCGAAGGAACATTTATATTCAAACTGTGCTGAGTCCCCTTATGGAAGGTGCTTTCATTTGGTCTGTTCGTCTCAAATACATTTATCAGACAATGTTATATAAGGATGGCACTATAAAAACACATTTTTAAGTGTTAAGGTTTATCATTCTGTTATCTGTTCACACTTTAATCACCAAGATCTTTGGGGCTGGCCTTTGAAACTATTATTCCTGAACAGCTGTATGCTCTAAAATTGATAGTCTTCTTAGTTGATGGATTCACAAAAAAATGTTGAATATTCGACAAAGCTCTGAATGGCTACAGTCGCCTAGTTTTACAGTTTTCCCCCAAAGTATATATAATGTCCTGATCTGAGCATCTTGCTCCTATTTGTTGAAGCAATTATTCAGTCAGGCTATTACTGAATAAGCCACAGAAATGATAAATTTCTTCAAAAGGGATAGTAGCATTTCTTTAAATGTATATACATCCACATCACTTTGAACATTACCAACGATTTACATGAAACACAATTGAAGGTTTCACAGTCTATTTGTTTTTCTCTCCTACAAAAGCCAGGCTGGCAAGAACGGAGCTGAACACTCAGAATCTTTTCCCTAATTTAGCCAATCGGCTTTAAAGAAACTCGGTTGAAGCATCCTCCTATTACCGCTTGCACCCTTCACTTTTTAGAGTTCTTGTAGAGTGGTCATTAGGTCCTGAAATCTGGTCTCAACACACAGATAAGTCACTTGTGGTCCAGATGCTAGCAAATGAACGAGTAGCAAATAACACTGTGCAGAGACGAGAAACACACACCCCTAAGGTCCCTTGGCTTCAATTGCACCAAGAGGATGCGTAAGCTGTCGCGTCTACTAGTTGTGGGCAACACTGCAAAGCAAACGTGGAAGAGGCTCGAGGGGGTGGGTGTGGATCAGGGAAGAGATGCAGAGGCTATAAGCAGCTGTCCCATTTCTCTAACACGCTGCTCCCAGAAGCAAGTAGCCAGGCAGTTAATTGCGTGTGCAATTTGGTGACTCTCAACGTCATTTAGGGAACGAGTCCCCAACCACTCCACATGCACAGGCTGTTGGGTGATTTGGGGGGCAATTAGGTGTGGGTGAAAAACCTGTGTTCAGGGCTCCAGGTGGGGAGGATGAGCAGGTCAATCCGGGGATGTCCCTGTAGGGAAGTCACTGCCGGAGGAAAGGAAACACGTTGAATGGCATAAAATAAACGTTCCTGGGCCTGGCTGGCAACAAAACAAACTGTCCCTTTGGAACAAGAGGCTCAACACAAAGCGAATTCTGTATGAACTAACGAGCACTGAATCACACGGCCGTTCATTTTTATTACTTGTTAAGAGGCCCAAAATGTGAAGGACACGGTGGCATGTTCACCTGAGAAGCTCTCAGCACAGCAGCACGGACAGGCAAGTGGTTAGGAAGATGTTCTAATGAAAAAAAGACGTACAGTGTTTATCAGATGAGAGGGGCTGTGTCAGAGATTAATAGAATCCCTTTGTAATATCCATATCTCACCACAGCTGACTCTGACAGGGTCCAATTACTTCCAACAGGCTGGGCCTGCTACCCCGGCCCTCTGAACCAGAATGGCCGAGAATCCGTAGGCTTTCCTTCAGCCAGATAACACCAACAAGCTTCTCTGTGATCACTGCTTAACTTAAATGAGTTAATCTCGTTTTCCAGATGAATTGTTATTTTGTCTCCTGCAGGCTGTGATTACAGGATAAAAGTATTGTGTTAACAGGAGGGCTGGGGGCTTTCAGCTCCAGATTCCTCACGCACATAACCAGCCAGTGTTCGCTCTCGCCTTTCTTTTCTTTCCTCTTTCTATTTTTAATGGAGTTAAAGAATGGGAAGAATCATAGGAAACTGCAAAATGGCACGCAGGGCGATAAACCTTTCAGATGAATTATGTAACTTCATAAGAGGTCAGAGGACCAATTTATCTTCATGTTTGGAAACACAGTTTATGATCCTGACAAAATTTAAAACACTTTTATGGCAAAATGGACGTGTAAACGACACTGAGTTTTCAACTCTCCCCTTTTTTGAGTTGTTCTCGAAACCTATCAATCAACAAACAGGTATGTACTGAGGGTCTATTTCATGGAAAGCACTTTGCTGGGTGCTCTGAAAGATTTTTTTTTTTAAGGCTAACACCTGGTTTCTTCCCCCACGGAGCTTTATACCTCTTTTGTAAACATCATTTTTCTTTTTAATTTTTGTTTTTATTGTTTGGAGTGTGTACAATAATAAATGCCCTTGGAGACTCTGACCCTGGTTCTAATCCCAGTTTTCCACCTTTACTTTCTGTGATGTCTTGAGCAAGTTGTTTAATTTCTCTGACCTCAGCTGGTTTCATCTGTAAAGGAGTAATAATAGTACCAAACTTTCAGGTGGTTGTGGGGATATACAATGAAGTATGCAAAGCTTTTACCAGGTGGCAAGTGTTTAATAAGGGGTACCTTCAAAAATAATCATTTCCCAGCATAGTTACTGAATCATAGAATGCTATCAAGACAGTATGGTATAACACTTCATACCTGCTAGGATGGTGAGATTCTAGCAGTCAGATAATAAAAAGTGTTGGCGAGAACGTGGAGAAATTGAAACTCTCATACCTTGCTCTGGGAATGTAAAAAGGTGCATTTTGGAAAACAGTCCTGAAGTTTCTCAATTAAACTTTAAATTACCATGTTGTTGTTGTTAGTTTTCATTGAGAGCATTCCGACTCATGCTGATCCCATGTGTGCAGAGTAGAACTGCTCAATATGGTTTTCAAGGCTGTGACCTTTCAGAAGCAGATCTGTCTTCTGAGGCTCGTCTGGGTGAGTTCAAACCGCCAACCTTTTGGCTAGTAGTTGAGAGACTCAGCAATTCCACTCCTAGGTATATAGCCAATAGAAATGAAACTATGTCCACACAAAAACTTCTACATGATTGTTTATAACAGTATTCAGTGTAGCTAAAAGGTACAAATAACCCAAATAACCATCAATGGATGAATGGATTAACAAAATATGGTATATCCATGCAATGGAATATTACTTGGCCATAAAAAAGGAATGGACTGAAGGAATTAATGATACATGCTACAACATGGATGAACAGTGAAATAAACCAGTCACAAAGACCACATATTATATTATTCCATTCATGTGAAATGTCCAAAATAGGGGAATCTATAGAAAGAGAAGATAGATTTGCAGTTGCTTGGGACTGCGGGTGTGGGGGGATAAAGGTATGATAGATAAAGGCATAGGATTTCTTTTTGAGGTGACTAAATGTTTTAAAATTGATTGTGGTGATGGTTACACATCTCTGTGAAAATACTTCAAACTATTAAATTGTACACTTTAAATGGATGAATTGTATGGCATGTGAATTATATTTCAACAAAGTTGTTTAAGGAAAAACTAATGGAAAAAAAAAAAAAAGATAGTATGGCAGGGTAGGGAAGAAACAAAAAAGATGTCATGGTAGGTGCCAGGTCTAGAAAATAAAAATACAGGATGACTAGTTAAATTTGAATTTCAAATAAATAACAAATAATTTCTTAATATAAGTATATCCCACACAAGATTTTTTTACTACAGGTAGTCCCTGACTAACAATCGGTTCTGTTCTGATGACTATTCTGTCCTAAGTTGGCTCTGACGTAAGTTGAATATCTCATTTTTTTTTTTTTTAGTTTTCATTATTATTGCCTTTTATTATCAGTATCTTTATAAATCTGATCTTTGTCTTTGGGGATTGGACATATTATATCTGAGAATGATATCAGCAAATTACGAGCTGTAACACTGTATGAAGTATATATTACTAATGATAAGACCTACCAAAAAAAAAAAAAAAAGGACAGTAGTAAGTGTGGTTCGTCGTAACCTGGGAACCTTGTAAGTATATGCCAAATATTGCATGGGCAACACTATGCTAAGAAACTATTGTTTACCTGAAATGCAAATTTAACTGGTTGTCATGTATTTTATCTGGCAATCCTAGCCATAGGATTTGAGATCAGAAGACCCAAGATTGAGTCATACTTATTAGCTATGGGCTTCAAAGACTGATACTTTAATTCTCTGAGGCTCTGTTTCTTCATCTATGAAACAGGTCTAATTGTAGAAATAATTCCTGCCTAACTCCCATGGTTGTGGCGAGAATCTAATAAAATAATTTATGTAAGTATGTTTTGCAAACTGTAAAGTACCAAACATTTGTTTGTTTGTTGTTTTAGAATAGAGTCTCACCTTAATGTTCATTCAAACCATTCCCCTCATTCTACAGAGAGGGCTGATGGAAGGAAAATTTTTTGCTTAAACCATCCCTTTACAATTTGTGATAGAGTGTCTTCTCCACTACAAGAAAGAAGTGCTCCTTCCAGCTCACTGTGGACACCGTGGCCCCATCCATCATGATTGCAGTGCCTGATGGAGTAGCGTTTCCTGTCAAAGCCACAATGGCGCCTTTTGGAAGACAGCCCTTTCTCTGACCATTGAAGTCTGAAGTTGATGCTTTTCAGTGAAAGGTGTTCCAGGTTCCCACACAGTAGCTGCTGACAGTAAACAACGTCTGTGTGCATTATTATTTCCATATCTTTGAGATGGCAACTGTAATCAGAGGTTCTTTGGGTTGGAAAGTTTCTGTATGTTCCAAGCATTGTCTCTAGACCAAGCCAAAAAAACCAAACCCATTGCCTTCAAGTCGATTTCGACTCCTAGTGACCCTATAGGACAGAGTAGAACTGCCCCGTAGGGTTTTCAAGGAGTGGCTGGTGGATTCAAACTGCTGACCTTCTGGTTAGCAGCTGAGCTCTTCCACACCCTAGTTGTATGACCTCAGACAAGTTGCTTAACCTCCCTGAACCTCAGTTTACACAACAGAAATAATAAAAAGACCTACCTGACAGAGTTGCTGGGAATAATACACAAGATGACGAATGTTAAGCCTTATCTCTTATGCCTCTTTCCTGGCATACAAGGAACATGACATGAATACTAACCTTTTCTTTTTAGTGTAGGTAAACACAGTAATCAATAAAATCCTAGATCATTTTAAGTAATTATTGAAGTTAGAGTGGCTTTCTATGACAACACATTTCTCCACCAACAGATATACAAGTACAACAACTCTACAGTATGGGGGAGGGGGTCCTCAGATCTGAAAAGTTTGAGCACCCCTCTTTTAAAGCATCCCTCACCCTCATTTCCGTCTCTGCTTCTTGACAGAGCAGGGGAGAACTCTGATTCACAGACTTAGTTCTAAGTCAGGCCTTCAGGAGTGAGCAGAGGAGGACACTCTACCAAGCAGTCCACGAAGATGTCTGGTGTCTGTGGTGCTTGTGTGTAAAGAGATAAAATGCAGTAGGGGAGGAGGCAAAGATACACATACATTGGCGGTGTTTTTGTACATTGCAACCCTATTTTCGTGTATTTGGGAATTTTCCATAAATGTTGGATTTTTGCACACCGGTTAAGTCTAAATACTGTAGCTCTTTAATATATCCAAGGAATTCTTTTGTTCTGAAATGAGTAATGTTCTGAATGAGGATGAAGGGTGGGGCAAAGGGGGTAGGAGGAAAAAAATAAACCCCTCAAAACTAAGACTATTTGAGTGATCGGAATCAACACTGCAGAATAACTTCCACGGTTCCCAGAATGTCAGTTACATAAACAGGTTACTCTTGAAATGAAAAAAGTTTATTTTCTGTTTAAAACATCCAATGGTTGACATGGAATGTGGTCGCTTTAGACCTACTGGATGACTGACTGATTCATTTCCAAAGGCAGTTTGTATCCTAAGTTAGGTGTAAGGGCAGTTGCTATGGAAACCACCCATCTGAGAAGGTAAAGATCACATCAGCACTGTGTGTAAACACAAATCAAAAGGGAGAGATCAGGCTTGAGAAAGGGTATCAAAAGGGCCTCTCCTCTCCTGGATTTCCTGTGCTTTCATGATCGGAAAAGTATCTACTTCTAGGGGATATGGGACCAAGTACCAAGTCAGAAAGACAGCTTTGGAGATGCTGAACTTCCTGTTCCTGCCTCCAGCTTCTTTCCAGTTGAGAAATGAATAGGTTGAAAAAGAGAAGAGTTAGGGCCCAAAGCAAGCTACAGAGAAATGGAGCTCTCTTGACTGTAGGAAGAAGCATGAGGTGGAATCACTCCTGGTTCAGCATACACACAAAGAGAATTTCCCTGGATAAAGCAGCTAATCTAACATCAGAGGGAGGAAATGGCAGGGGTGCCTTAGCCTAGCTCTGGAAAGAAATAATAAAGGTGCCTAAGGATTTTTTTTTTTTTTCCATGTGACAAAGTTAAAGCCTCTGTCTTCAAAAAGCTGGCACTGATAGTATGAAAAGGAACACATAGTCAAAAACAATTATTAAGTCAAAAATCAAAAGAGATACACATATATACTGAAGGTCTTTTCTTTTTTAATATCCCTATTAAATACAGGGTTGGTATGAGTCAGGATGGACTTGACAGCAACAGGTTTGTTTTTTTTTTGGTTTATTAAATACAGAGCTTGATAAGATGTTTTAATTTAAAAATACATTTTTATAAAGAAGGCACAATCATGTTTATGATCAAATATGGGTAAATTCTGCCAGAAAATTGCCATTGTTGACTGTGTCACAGTAGTTAAGAGCTCACACTGTTAACCAAAATGTTGGCAGTTCGAATCCACCAGCGGATCCTTGGAAACCCTATGGGGCAGTTCTACTCTGTCCTATAGGGTCTCTATGAATCGGAATCAACTTGATGGTAACGGGTTAGCAGGTCAAGATACACCACCACCACCTAGTGGTGACGTACCAGAATTGCAGGAATAGGGGTCTTGTTTTGTTCTTATTCTTGTTTTTAATGTAAGCGTATAAGAGCTCAGCTGCTAACCAAAAGGTCAGCAGTTGAAGTCCACCAGCCACTCCTGGGAACTCTATGGGGCAGTTCTACTCTGTCCTATAGGGTCACTATGAGTTGGATTTGACTCAAAGACAACAGGTTTGGTTCTGGTTTTTTTATACAAACACAGTACACTCTGGGTATGTATGACTACGCAAAGTCACTAAATGCAAAGAACTGAAAGTAAGAAAGCAAATAAATATTAAATTGTTCTGTGTGAGTGATCCCAAACAATATCAACGAGGAGCTCTATCCTAGTCCTTTCCTGTTTAAGTATTTGTTTTATGAAATCCTGACAGATTTTTTTAGGCTGCCACAACTGCAGAGCCAGGGCTGGGTTCTCACATTAGTGAGTGTATATGGGTGGAGGAGTTTGATTGACAAGTGACAAACTGATGACAGAACAAAGACAGAGCCTCCGCTTGAGAACACTGCTCATTTTTACAGCCACATTTGCCTTTCCTTGTGTTCATAGTCTCTCAAAAGAAGTCCCTTTGCTTCTTTTGCTTTGTTTTGTTTTTCATATAGACCATGTTGTCAGTTAGGTCCAGAAGCTACAGTGAATATAAAGTACTGGGCAGGACAACATTTGATAAATGTAAACAATATGCATAGAGAAAGCCTCTCGGATGAAAACTCCACATACATTTTTAGCAGCCATCAGACTGAATACAAATGGCTTTGGAAAATATAAGTGGTTGGGTTTTTAATATCAAAGAAAATCACACCCTCTTCTCTAACATTAAAACACTGCTGCATCAAAAAGGGATAAACAACGAAATAAACTGGGAGATGAATTTTCAGTAGCCAAAAGTCATTGCCTTTGCCCTAACCTTAGAAGTAATATTGTACTTCTAAAGACGGTAAACTGGGGACATCTTGAGAGAACCACGGAAGCTCCTTTTTTTAAAGGCTTCCGCTAAAAAAAAAATAAAAAAAATAAAAAAAATTTTCTGTTTTAGATGAAGAAGCAGCAATTTAAAAAATAAAATAAAAGAGTTTGTGTGGCTCACAAATGAAGCCACGCAATGTCAATGCTTTGGAATTGCTCAGCTTCAGTTGTTTTCCAAGTCAACGCACTAACGCACTGGCAGTCTTGCCTGAAGGAAAGGAGTCAATAGAGAGAAAATAAATAGAGCATTTCCAGAACTCACCCAGCAGTTCAGAAAACTGTCTGCTTACTATTACACAGTTTTAACATGTCATAATCATTTTCACAGTAAAGATACCCTTACTGAAGTTCAGACCAAGAATGCATGACTAATTTTAACCACTTGTGCAAATCTCCTAATGGAAATTTCAAACAGCTTTTATGGATTAGAGTTTCGTAAACTGTATGGAAAGCAGCAACGGATACTAAGTCTTGCTGCTCCTCACATCAACCCGTCAATGCCTAATGAGTTACTGAATAACAGTGGGCCATCACATAGTACTTATAGAAACTATAATTCTTGCTGGCAGTATACGTATTGTGAACACCAGGTCTTAAAAGCTTGCAAGCAGCCATCTAAGATACATCTACCGGTCCCATCCCATCCGGAGCAAAGGAGAATGAAAAAAAACCAAAGGCACAAGGGAAATATTAGTCTAAAGGACTAATGTACCACAATACCACAAGTGCCACAGCCTCCACCAGCCTGAGCCCAGAAGAGCTAGATGGTGCCCGGCTACCACCACCAACTGCTCTGACAGGGATCACAATAGAGGGTCCCAGACAGAGAGAGAGAAAAATGTAGAACAAAACTCAAATTCACACACACACACAAAGGATCAGACTTCTTGGTCTGACAGAGACTGGAAGAACCCCTGAGACTATGGCCCCCGGACACCCTTTTAACTCAGAACTGGAGCCACTCCCGAAGTTCACCCTTCAGCCAAAGATTAGACAGGTCTATAAAACAAACAATAACACACATGAGAAACGTGTTCCTTAGTTCAGTCATGCATATGAGATCAAAAGGACAACACCTGCCCAAAAGCAATGATGAGAAGGCAGAAAGGGACAGGAAAAATGGACAGGAAATGGGAATTGGGGTGTGGATGGGGAGAGTGTTGACACATCATGGACATTGCAGTCAAAGTCACCAAACAATTTGTGTATAAATAGTTGAATGAGAAACTAATTAGCTCTATAAAGTTTCACCTAAAGCACACACACACACACAAAGTTAAAACCAAGTACTGTGAAAATGCAGACGAACAAGAAAGAAAGGTGGGTCGTGTGCTAACACTTTAAGCCTCATCAGAGAGTAGTAGAGGTGAGCAAATTCTATAAGTTGCTCTATATGTGATCTCAGTAATTTCAAATCAAGAAACATCAAGGTGGGGGAGCATCATTCCCATTTTATAGATACAGAAACTGAAGCTCAGAGAGGTTAAGTAATTGTCCTAAGGTAACACAGCTGCGGGTGGTAAAAAAAAAAAAAGGTCCCAAACTGATCCTTTCCACCATTACATGCTGGGCTGAACAGCATCTTGTGAACTGAAATAGAGGGGTGGGGGTTTAGGAGTCAAGTTTACTAACTCCTTTCTACTGAGGTTGAGATGAGTAATAATGCCCACAGTCATACATCAGAAGAATATTCTGTTAATACCCCCCTTATGTCCACAACTGTGCCGGATACTCTGAACAAATCATTGCCTTCAGGAGGCCACAGTCAGTGGGATAGTTGGAAACACATTTTGGGTTTCTTTTCCCATCCCGATAAGTTCAAGCATTTGAGAGTTCTTTTTTTTTTTTTGATCTCCTTTCTGGAGATCCTAACTCCTATCTTGTTAGCAGTTTTCACTGGAGTTCCCTGTGAGGTTCCCTGTGAGGGGCTGGAGGAGGAGTGAGGGTGAAGTAGGAATGAGGCTGGGAGACACACAAGAAGGTGAACAGGGTGCCTGGTAGTTATGACACAAAAATAGAAAGAAACACTTCATGTCTGGACCGAGCAGGGAAAAGGAGAAGAAAAAAAATCGCAATTAATGTCTCCCCACTCTTCTTAATTTCCCTCCTGGACAAAGCAAGGTCCCCTCCAGGCCTCAGCCTAACACTGTGTCCTCAGGGACCCTATAATTCCAGAGGCTTGCTTTTAAGATTGTTTTTCTTTGGAAAGGGAGCAGAAGTTCTCCTCTGTTCACCTAAGAGAGAAGCTCTGGGACAGGTGTTTGCTCCCCCAGCCCCTGAAGCCTAATTCCAGGGGATCTGGTGGTGGGAAAGGGGGAGATCCTTCCTCCTAAGAGAGCAGGATAAGATAAAACAAAGGGGAAAACCAGACAGTTGCTCTGAGTGTCTCACCTGACCCCAGTCCACACAGCTTCTCTCTAGACATGCTTTAAAAATGTGCAACAGAAAATCTGATTCCTCTTCGGTCTTTGCTTCCCATTCTTGTTTTCTCTTACCTTTGGCATTCTACTTACAGATTAAGTAATTCCACCCGCTCCTCTGTCTGCTACCCTAGGTGTCAGGAAACTATTGGCCATTTCTTCCTTTGCTCTTCCTGTGTCTTTTATTACAGGGAGCTTTTCCCCCTCCTACCCCCAGACTGCCTCATACTAGGAACTGAGTCATCACCAAGAGAAGCTCAAGATTTATCCCCAAACGGTCATTCACATAGATTCCATCTTAGAGGGAAGGCCCGTGTTGCTTAACCAGATCTCAAAGGGCCACTAACTGAACTCCCTGGCATTAGATGGAAAGATCTGACCATCACCCTCATGTTCTCCTTTTGGTTTCTAAACTTTCCACGTAGAGTAGAGTGTAAGAATGAAGGAGGCGGAGGAAGGTAGATGAAGACAGGGGAATGAAGGGAGGTGAGTGAAGGTGAATTGAGAGAGGTGGGTGGAGATGGATGCATGGAGGGGGTAGAAAAAGATGAGTGGAGGGTAATGGAAGCAGGTGGGTAGAGGGGAATGGAAAGAGGTGGTTGGAGGTAGAGGGAGGGAGAGAATAGACGAGGTGGGTGAAGGGAGGTGGAAGGAGGAGAGAGAGGGAGGCAGTGGAGGAGGGTGGAGGGATTCAGGCCTGGGTTCAATCCCAGTGCTGCCACCTACCATGTGATACCAGGCCATCAGAGCTTCAGCCTCCTCACCACAAATAGGGGAAGCCTTGGGAAGGTTAAAAAGAAGTAAAGTAACTAAATAACGACAGCAAACCATCACGTGGCACTCCCTACATGCAGATACTGTTATAGTGCTTTGTATACAATAACGCATTTCATGTTCACAACTACCCTGTGAGGTAAGTATTATCGTTATACCCTTTTAAAGACGAGGAGAATAAATACAGAGAGATTAAATAACTTCCTCAAGGCCATACAGCTACTCATGGCAAAGCCTGGATTCAAACCCAGGCAGTCTGGGTTTGAATTAAACATAAAAATACTGTTTTTATGTTAGAATTTTATGTTAAGATAAAGCATAAAAATATTGAGCTAACCAAAACTGAAGAAATAATATCATCATGCTAGAATATCTTCACACATGTGGTATTTTATGAACTTGCAATGTTTTAGTGAGTTTCTAAAGCAGGGGTTGGCAAGCTAGGGCCCACAGGTTAAATCTGGTCTGCCATCTGCTTTTGTAAAGTTTTCTCGGGTCATTTCATTGATGTATTGTCTATGGATGCTTTCATAAAAAAGCAGAGTTGAACAGTTGTAATAGAGTATCTGAACCACAAACCCAAAAGTATTTACTATATGAACCTTTACAGAAATTCTACTGACTTCTGTTCTAGAGTAATAGGCTAGCCTCACAGTTTCAATTTTAAATGTGTAAATGATAATCACTATAGACTTGTGATTGAAAGCTGAAATGTTACCATGTTTACAAAAGTGTCAGAATTTTAAGAAAAGCTAAGTTTAATTATATTTGAACTTAAATTTATTAGATATATACACGTTTCTTACATTCTTGGAAAGTTTGTCAGTAAAAGTACTTAAAAAGAAAATCAACACATTAAATTTATAGATGTAATTTAATATTTTAAGGTCTTTATCTAAATTCATAAACGAGAATAAACATTATTCCTCAGCTCCTCAAAAGCGACTGCTAAAATTTGTCAGACTTGTGGATAATAGGAATTGTGAGTTGAACCTAAAAGATTAAAGAAGAGCTAGAATTTAAATTTGTTTAACTTGAATGACATGAATTTTAACTGAAAAAACCTAGGTAAGCCTCCTGGCATTTTTTTCTACTCACTAAGACCACCCTAAACCAAAAAAAACCAAACCCGTTGCCGCTGAGTCGATTCCGACTCATAGCAAAGATTACCCTACAAGACGTCAAATAAACCCATTAACAATCTGGATCTTGTATCTCTTTCCTTCTGCATGCTTATGACCCCTTACCATCAAGTTGATTCCAACTCAGAGGGACCCTACAGCAACTATACAGGACAGAGTAGAATTGCCCCACAGGGTTTCAAAGGAGCGGCTCATGGTGGATTCGAACTGCCCACCTTTTGGTTAGCAGCAGAGCTCTTAACCACTGCACTACCAGGAGTAAGCCTAAGTGAAAGCACCTGTGAGCAGGAGTCCTATTGTCACCAACCCAGGTCCAACTTTTGTTGTTTGACCCACTTCAGCTGGTAAATCCTCTTGATAAGGGGGATCATTCTAGGCTAAAAAATCTCACACAAAAGAAACCTCAAGGGAAGCTGCCAACAGGAGAGCTTAAAAAAAAAAGACAGTGATAATACCAGTTTATGTTATTTTATATAGAACTTATAATGTATAAAGCCCTTTCAAACATACTATCTCTCTTGATCTTGATATAGTAAAACAGCGTAGTAAGGTTGAAATCAAAAAATCCTGGAGTGATTCTTGCCTGCTGGTAGCATGGCCTTAGGCAGGTTACCAAACCTCTCTGTTTCCTCAGCTCCTAACAAGGATAATGATGCTGTCAGGATCAAAACAGATAGTGTTTGAAATCGCTTAGAATATTGCCTAGCACACAGTAAGGGAAAGATGGATGGTGGGGCCAACGGAATGGGAGGAAGAAAATAAACCCCTAAAAACTAAGACTATTTTAGAGGGATCTTAGCTGCTATCACCATGACGGGTATGGGTTCTAGAAACACTCCGTGAAGTTGGAAAACCAAAATCAACAACAATAGCAAAACAAACAAACAAACCAACCTGTTGCCGTCGAGTCAATTCCAACTCATAGCAACCCTACAAGACAGGGTGGAACTGCCCCATAGGGAGTCCAAGGAGCAGCTGGTGATGGATTCGAACTGCCGACCTTTTGGTTAGCAGCCGAGCTCTTAACCACTGCTCCACCAGGGTTCCTGTGAGGCTGGAAAGACAGGCATTATTCTCTTTATTATTCTTTGTTGAGGAATCTGACAGGCATAGACTTTAGATTACTTGCTCCAAATACAGATGGTCGTGCCATATTTCTGATTCCATGCCTAGTGTTCTCTCGACAACCTGCCTCTCCTGTTCATCTGTTTAACTTAGTAGTTTTCAAACTTGTCCCATGTGTCAGAATCACCTGGAAGTCTTCTTAAAACAGATCTCAGGGCTCTACCTTCAGAGATTCTGACTCAATAGACCTGAGGTGAGGCCACAGAATTTGTATTTCTAACAAGTTCCCAGGTGATGCTGATGCTGCTGGTCGGGGAATCCACTTTGAGAACCAACACTGGTAAACTCAGTGCAGTCCCTTTAAGAAGTCACACCTGCTCTTTCACAGCATACCTGGTGCATACTCTTAGGTCATTAAAATGTTTGGCACCTAGCCAATGCTCAACAAATGGCTTTATTTTATTTTTCCCATGTTTCATTCTGTCTGGCTCTTGATTCTCTTGGCTAACAACTCTGTCCCTCATTCCTTTGATCCATTTGTGGAATGTCACTCCAATTTGGAATACATTTTTTTTTTTCCTTTTTTCCCAGCTGTGACCTTGGCTGCTCTCCACAAAGACTCTGCCTTTCCAGTGTGGCTCTGCTCCGATGTAGCCTCCTGAGCCCTCCTTGGCAGGTCACAGCCTCACATGTGGGGCCTGCATGCTACTATCTGATGAAGTCAGCTAAACCCCCATGACCTACCTCTGTCATGAAAGACAAGTCACTCTGCTCGCAAACAAGGGCATCAAAATGCCCCCTAATCATAGATGCAGCAGATACGGGAACATGGACAAAAACTCAGTCATTGTCCAATTTCATGTCTCCTGCTTGGGAAAACAGCGAGGGGCACAAGAGAGAATTTAAAAAGAACTGAGGGAAGATGGGGTAAAGACCTGTGCTCCCCAGAACCCAGAACATGTGAATGCCTGGCTATAAATGCTATATTAATAATAATAACAATAAAATGGAACTAGTATTAGCAGGGCTTTCACAGCTTAACAGTATTTTGACAACAAATGCTCATATTTCACTTGAAATTTATGAAACCTTTGTGTCTGTAATCCCATGAGCAGCAACTTGGTAAATGAAAGTAGCAGGCAGTCTAGATTAATAATACTTTGCTTCATACTGGAAGAGCATTTGAAAAAAGAAGCTTGCTTTATCTCTGCCCCGTTTTTACAGTCCTGGTATTGGAACAGACTGGGGCTTCTAAAACTGGTTGGGAAATATTCATAGATGTGTTATTAATTTATAGGAAACTGAAGGACCCACCTCAAGGTTTAAGTAGGCCATTTAGAAACAGCAAGGAGTAGATGTGAGCTACATGGCAGAATGCAGTGATACAAGTGTGGCAGGGTGACTTGGGGCTTAAATCAAGAGTGGGAAGAGTACCTTCAGCGCGCTATAATAGTTGATATTCTGATAAAGCGTTCTTATGAGAAAAAGCAATCTGTTCTCGTATGAATTCTGCCATATGCTTCCATCTTTTCATGGTCTAGAAGGCCATGTCAGTGATTTTTAGTACTTACATGGGCATGCAGGATGCCTTTGCTGGTTAATGTGAATAAATGGGCTGGCTTTACTGTTTTCTAATGCTCAGTATACACACCGTGCAGGCTGCTACCAGAAGCAAAGTAGAATTTATGGGTTTGCACTGAATTTTAAATGGATACGGGAGCAGAGCAAGAGAGAGCAAGACTGACATGTTGTCTAACATTTCTCAGGGAAGGCTGCCTCTCCCTTGACAAAGTGAAGGGTATTGTTTGAGGCGAGAAAGAAGTCTTGGAATGTAGTTCTTCTTGGAGAGTGTCTGCAGAAGCACTGAAGACTATGGTTGCATCTTGGATACAGGATCATGCTTCCCTCAGGTCTTTAGGGGACCCATTTGACCCCATCTCTAACCTGTGACCTTCTTATTTCTAAATCGTCTTTAAGCCCTGATGGTTTTATGTACGGCTGCCTCACTGCCAGCTGGGAAGTATAAATTTCTTAGAGTTGAGCACCTCTGACTACTTGTAGTAGCACGTGATTTGAGTATCTAAAACCACACCTTTAAAAAAGAGAGAGGGCATTCACAGCTTGGCTAATAATCCGTAGTAGTAAAGTAAAGAATGACATCATTTCTTCCTCTAGACCAGAGTTTCCCCACCTTGGCCCTATGGACATTTTGGGCAAGATGGCTCTTTGTTTTGGGGAGCAGTTCTGTGCATTGTAGGGTGCTTAGTGGCATCCCTGGCCGCTACCCATTAGATGCAAGTAGCACCTCCTTCCCAAATGTAACAACCAAAAATGTCTCCAGACACTCACAAGTGTCCCCTGGCAGGCACAATCCCCCTAATTGAGAATCACTACCCTAGATGAGGGTCCTCCACCTAAAATGCTATTCTATGACTATTTAGTTTTGTGTATGTTTTAAACAAAAATGAGCATTTCCATTTCAGTAAACGTATGTCACCCCAGTTGGGGATAATTTCGGGAAGTGAGAGGGGAAAAAAAAAGGGAAACTGGAAGATTGGGACAAAAAATAGGATATATGGTGACTGACAGACTAGGCAGCATATTTTGCAATGGAACTTGGAAGTGACAAAGGAAACTGAGGGAAATTAACTAGAATATAGAGGCAAACCTCTGTGATAGAGTGGCCTGTGTGTGTGTGTGTGCACGCGCGCGTGTGTGTGTGGTGGGGGAGCTTGCTCTTTGGGGGCTGCACCTCTTGAACTGTGGCAAAATTCAGAAACAAAAAAAAAAAAAACCCAGAAAGGCAGTCAATTCTGAGTTAAGAACCCGAAAATGGGGCAAAAAATTGCTTTTTAACGCACACATTATCTGCAATGAAGCAACATATATTTGCAAGCATCTTGCTAAAACTTCAGAAGAGAGAGATCTAAAAGGCTCCTGGCAAGCTCTGGATAGCAAATAAAAATGAGTAATAAGATGTCCACAGAGCTGGGCTGTCAAACTCTTCCATGAACGTATTCCTCAGCAGAAAGGGCATCCCCAGGGGCAGAAGAGTAGCTAAAGACTCATGTTCCATCTTCAAAAAATCTTGTAAGTGGTGCATTCTACTTGATGACATTCATGTTTGTTTTACTATAAACAGTATGGTTTATTCACCAAAAAAAAATTGACTATTTAAGAAGATGTGCCTTGTTTTCCTGTGACTTCTAATAAACTCTCATAATGTCACTCTACAAGGGAAAATTAGGGATACTCAGACTCAAGTTTAAGAAGCATGAAATTAACATAGTCTCCCATTTTACAAGGTCCATAAATAACATACTCAGAAGTCCCTCAACCCATTGTTTCCTCAACTCTAAGTTTTACAAACATGGGGCTGGAGGGATTTAGGCATGTGGCCGTTGTAGGTGGAAAGAAACTACAATAAACCTACAGGTGTTAACCATAAGAACTCGAGGGATGAATTAGGGCCCAGAACAGGCATTCTTAATGATCAGATGTCAGCCAGGTGCAAGCTACTTTGCAGTGGGCATTACTCTATTGTGTGTCCTTGTAAACTGAAGAATTGACCAAAACAAACCTCCAGAAACACCTTGTTCACTTTGCTGAGGATTGTAGCTTTAGGAACTGGTAATGAAGCCACGGGTTCCTCAAATCCTTTAAAAAATATATTTATTTTCAAATATTACTAAAATTCTTGGAAGTAAAAAATTTGCTTGAGGGCAGGGCAGAGAGATGAACCAAGTAAAGACTTTGGAGTTAGAGAGTCCAGGGTTAACTTCAACTACATTCTCTTTCTAGCACATCAGTTTCCTCATCTGTAAAAGAGGATTTAATAATAAGTCTCTCCCAAAAGGTTACTGCAAGAATTAAGCGCAATTATGCTTTTAAAAAGCACCCAGTAGGCCTACTTAGGGGGTTTTCTTTCTGTCATCTTTGTCACGTGATAAGCTATTTTGCATATAAAACTGCAAACCCTTTGCAAGGAAAGCATTCACAAAAATCAGGCAGACAGGGCTGAGAATGAGGATGGACTTCCCCCACTAGGCAGTCTGAAATCTGAAATCACAAACATAAAAGCACAGCTGGGATTCTCTTCCTGGGTGTATGTCTATTCCCCTATTGTACAAATACCAGGGGAAATACTATGCTTTTGCTTTTATGAACTTTTACAGCAATAAAGACTCGTATTCAAAGCACTCTTACTTTCAAAAAGAAGTCATTAATACATTTTATGAAGTCAGAACCCATTAGCGAAGATGTATCTAGTGTCTCTCCTCCATGAAGATTAGCAGAGGGGGCCTAGGAATGGCGTTGGACATATAGATTGGAGCCTGGTTTTACGAACAGTAATGACTACAGAAGCTGGAGCACGAAGTCTCCAGGCCCCTTCGATATTTGAAAATACCTGGGTATCAATGTGGAGCTAACAGCCTATGTAAGGCCATCCTGTAGGCTGGCGGGCGCTCTTGAAGTGCACATATATGAAATACATTCTGCTGTATGTTGTATACAGAATCACTGGCAGTGTTTAAATAACTTGGCAACTTAATGGTAGAAGTATATTCACACATGCATCTAGGCTATGACTGGAGAATCACTAGACAGAGAATAGAAGGTAAAATATCCTTTTGAGTTTGGGACTATGAATACATTGAAGTATGTATTCTGATTATTTCTCCTCAGCACTTTCATATCTTCACTTAACAAACATTTCTTAAGCAACCACCATGTGCACAAAGTCTGGCCCTGGGGACCTAGACAACACATGGTCCTGACTCTCAAACAGTTGGCAGCGCAGTGGAGGGTGAGGTGTGGCAGATGCCACAACAGGAGACATGACGCTTAGGGTGCCTTTGGAGCACGAGCACAAATCAGCAAAGGGAAATACAAGGCAAGCAGACAACATAGCACGTGCAAACCACACAGTTTGGTGATTTTTCCAATGGTAGGCATAGCTAGAACAAGGTTTCGCACCAAGGTACTATTGATATTTTGAGATGCATAATTCTTTGTTCTACCACCCGTCTGTCAGTTTGTTGTACTGTGGTGGCTTGCATGTTGATATGATGCTGGAAGCTATGCCACTGATATTTCAAATACCAGCAAGGTCATCCATAGTGGACAGGTTTCAATGGAGCTTCCAGACTAAGCTTCCATGTATTGTCTGGGTCTCCAGGGCCAGACTTTGTGCACATGGTGGTCCCTTAAGAAATGTTTGCTGAATGAAGATAGGAAAAGAAATAATCAATACGCCTGCATATTCTGATTATTTGCGGGGAAATAATCAATATGCCTGCATATTCGGATAAAAAATAAAACGGTGAGGCAGAGCTACAATTAGGACACTCTGAGAAGATGCATCATAAAATGGTATCTGTCTTCAAATTATCGTTCATTTGACCACAGTATATATTTATCGGTGTGCAATAGAACAAATCCTTAAGTCACAGGTGATCTACTTCTGAAAATTAGCCAGTGAAAACCCTACAGATTATAACAGAAGACTGTCTGATATAGCTGGAAGATGAGCCCCCTAGGCTGGAAGGCACTCAGAATACACAGTGGCCACAACAATGGACTTGAGCATCCCAATGATCCTGAAGATGGCACAGGGCTGGGCAATGCTCCATTCTGTTGAACATGGGTGTCTTAGTCATCTAGTGCTGCTATAACTGAAATACCACAAGTGGATGGCTTTAACAAAGAGAAATTTATTTTCTCACAGTCTAGTAGGCTAGAAGTCCAAATTCAGGGAGTCAGCTCCAGGGGAAGGCTTTCTCTCACTGTCAGCTGTGGAGGAAGGTCTTTCTCATCAATCTTTCCCTGGACTAGGAGCTTCTCAGGCACAAGGACCCTGGGTCCAAAGACGCGGTCTGCTCCTGGTGCTGCTTTCTTGGTAGTCCCCTACTCTGCTCACTTTCCTTTCCTTTCCTTTCATCTCTTGTAAGATAAAAGGTGGTGCGGGCCACACCCCAGGGAAACTCCCTTTACGTTGGATCAAGAACATAACCTGAGCAAGGGTGTTACATCACACCCTAATCCTCTTCAACATAATCCAATCTTGCCTTATTAACTACAGGCAGAGATTAGAATTCACAACATATAGGAAAATTTTATTAATCACAAAATGGAGGACAACCACACAATACTAGGAATCATGGCCTAACCAAGTTGACATATATTTTGGGGGGACACAATTCAATCCATGACAATGGGGTCACCATGAGTTGAAGCCAACTTGATGGCAACTGACAACAAGAACACAATTCTTTGAGGGGTCAGGAGGCTGTCCTGTGCACTGTAGAATGTTGACCAGTATCCCCGGCTTCTACCCATTAGACGCTGGTAGCAACCTCAAGTCGTGACAACCTAAATTATCTCCAGATATTGTCAAATGTCCTTTGGGAGCAAAACTACCCCTAGTTGAGACCCAGTGGGCCTGAAGAAAAGGCTGGGTTTGGGTGTAAACAGGGTAGGGAGGGTAGTTTGCCTCACTCAGGAAGGCACAAGTGATAGGATTTAAAGTCGATGTGATGAAAGCAGAATCTTCTATTCTCTAAACATGGTGATTTAATATGCAATAGAGGGAGAAGAAACTGAAAGAATTGGGGTGTGTTAGTAGATGGGGATCTAGAAAGTAGGACTTGTCAGCATATCCTTAAAAAAATTATTAAAGAAAAAGAGCAACTGATATACTTACACATTTGAATGATCTTTGTGAATTAGGGTTTTGGAATATTTTCCTATTTCCGATTAATTATTAGGGACAATACCAATGCAACAAGAAATAAAATGATGCTTTTTAGGGATTAACTAATCACTATTTTAAAAACATTTGCATGTTTTGTTTCTTTTATCAATAGTGAGGACTTACATTTTTTTCCCAGTTTACATTAGAAATGCATTCTTGTTGCAGAAAACTTGAAATCATAAAGAAAAATAACAAAGATCCCTGGTCTGTGTGCTTGAATTGTGGCTCTGTGACATTCTATAGAGATTTCAAAAATTATTTGCTAATTTATTTGCTAATTTAAATAACCCCTATTTCAGTGACAATTAGCAGCAAGCCAGGTAGCAAGTTCATTTGCACCATACCAGATCTGACCTCACATGAATTTTTTTTTTTTTACTTCTGCCAGCAGTTAGCAAAAGAAAAGGAGTGGGCTATTTAACATGCCTTTCTAGCTAATTTTTAATCTGTTTTAATGCATGAATTTAAAAATGCCTACTTGAGAGCTTCAGGGATTACTAAATAATAAACCCTGAAGGTTCCAAAATCCGGTTAATAATCAGACTTGGAGAATATGAAATATAGTGTTAATTTAGAATAACATAATGCCTAAAAATGAAGCAAGTTAGGTCTAATTGAGCTATGAACTGCTTGCCTTGTATTGTGTTATAGAGGCTATGCTCACCGAGGGTTGCTGAGCTATAGATAACTGTTACTCTTAGCAAATACGTTTATTGGGGTCTCTCTCTCTTCATTACCCAACCCCATAAAGTATAAGCCTGCATATGCCGATAAAACATAAAACGCCAAGGCAGAGTCGCAATTAGGACGCCCTGAGAAGCTGCATCATAAAACGGTATCTGTGTCCAAATGATTGTTCACTTAACCATGATAAATATTTATCAGTGTGCAATAGAACAAATCCTTGAACAACGATGGCCCACACTGAAAATGAAGGAGAGCTTTTAGATTGTCAATTCTCCTCTTTTACTAAGTATAACACTTTAACCTACAACACAGCTTGAGGAGATACAAGGACTTTGATTTTAAGTTATAATTATATACAAGGAACATCAAGAGCATATTGGGCTCATATTTCCAATATCTACTTAACGCAGCTTGGGTTTGCTGTTGTCGCCTATGAACACGATGAAGATGAAACCGTTTTAATTTGGTTGGTTGTTCAACATACAACCTTTTATGCCATCAGTACTCTCATTAGAAAAAATGTGTTTTAAATGATAAAATAAAGATGAAAATAAACTCCTTAATGATCCCTACTCTGTTGTCGGCCATGACGTATCAACTGGGGAAACATAAGGAAAACTGAGATATGTATATATATTGATGTTCCCTCTAACGTGTGGCTCAGGCATCCTCTACTAGGATATAGAATCTGTATAGTGCCATGTGGCACTGGGTACAGTCAAGAAAAAAAATGAAATATTTAAAATTTTTAAAAAAGGACTTCCTGGGTGAATTTCAGCTTCTAGGGGTCAACTTTTGTCTCTATTAGACAGCCAGAGAAGTCACAGGGTGGGTGGGGGGAGTTGCCGTCAAGTTGATTTTGACTCATGGTGACCCTATGGGTGTCCGAGTAGAACTGTGCTCCATAGGGTTTTCAATGGCTGATTTTCCAAAAATAGATCAGCAGGACTTTATTCCTAGGTACCTCTGGGTGGATTTGAACTGCTAATCCTTCAGTTAGCAGCTGATCATGTTATAAATGCCTTCTGACTGTCAGGCCACTCCTAAAAACAGTCGGCTTCCTATAAAAATGTCCTATTGCACGAGTTCCCAAACTTGAGCCTGCATCAGAAACCCCCAGTGGGCTTGTGGAAGAAAGGATGGCTGAGCCTACCCCAGCATTTAGATTCGGTAGGTCTGGAGTGGGGCCAGAGAATTTGCATTTCTAATAAATGAAGCTATGCTGCTGGTCTGGGAACCACACTTTGAGAACTAGCTTCCTATAGCAAAGAACGGGTCCAGAAGGTGAAACTTCAGGGGGCTTTTGGTACTGACAGTATGAACGTCTTTTCCTAGTCTACAAATCTACTCATATTTTCTTCTTTCCTTCATTACCTCAGTCTCTGTATTTCCTCTTTTCCTTTTTCCCATCATTTCTTCCTTTCTTTAGTTTTATTTATATTTCTATTTCTAATTCCCAATTTGTTTCTCCTACTCTTCCTCCTCCTCTTATATTCTGTCTCTCTCCCTTTCTTTCATTCTTTTTCCCCCTCTCTCAACCCAGCCCTGAGAGCTTTCCCTCAACAATAATTAGTCTCCCACCAGGCTTTCAACAATGACAAAGATTACAGATGGACCCCACATGGGAAAACGACCCAGGCCAAGATCCTCATTCCCTGGCAGGCAGAACAAGGGACAACTGTCAGAGTAGTTTCAAGGAGGAAAGATATGAATTCTGTGCTAAGCATTCAAAAGCAGAAGCTTCTCTGCTTTTGCATTTAGCACCACATAAGCAAAAAACATATTGCTACGTGAAATATCAGAACATACATAGAGCAGTTACCGTGTGCACACACTGTTGTAGATAGAGTAGCTTTTCAGCATTGATTCTCATTTGGGGGATATTCTTGCATTTTAGGATAAATAGTCCCCCGGTTTAGTTGTAACTTGTACTTAACTCCCACCCTGGATGAAGATTTATAATAAAAGTGACTATTATGAGAACACTCCTAGGTGAAGAGCTACCTTAAACAGACTTAGCTCTTTATGGCCTTATAGGGCAGACTCTGAAGATTAGACGCATGCAAAACAAACCCTCACAGCAAGAGTTATTAGGCTGCAGAATAGCATCCCAAGGGAGGTCCTGGGGACTCATCACTTGAGTCATTTGAAACGAGACTGAACAAAATACTTGACTGCACCATTAGGGAACAATCCTACCCTGGCTGAGGACAGACAAGATGACCTCATAGATCTCTCCCATCCCTCCCAAGGTCATAAAATCAGAGTGGAAACTCTGACTAGTCATCATGCTGTAGGGAGACATGCAGTGTGACTGGAGATGCTGGCTGCTGAACATCAGTATCTCAGGAGGTAGACCACATCACAATGGACATCAAAGAGAAAAAGTCCCCTCTCAGGACTGTGGCCACAGGCTGCCCTAGAATAAAGATCAGAATGGAAACATTCTGGAATGAAGCTCAGGGTGTGCTTTTCACAGATACTGGTTTAAGGCAATAATGCTTAAATGTTCCCAGGCTTCTGGCACATAAACTGGCTGCCATCAAGTGGATTCCAGCTCATGGCGAACCCTTGTGTGTCAGAGTAGAACTGTGCTTCATAGGGTTTTCAATGGCTGATTTTTTAGAAGTAGATTGCCAAGCCATTCTTCCAAGGTGCCTCTGCGTAGACTTGAACCACCAACCTTTTTGTTAGCAGCCGAGCATGTTAACCATTTGTACCACAGGGACTCCCTCTGGTACATACTAGGGAGCTTTTCCATGCTCAAAATGTATGAGGAGTGGATTAGCAGTTTATTTCCTGGCTCCCTCTCTTTTGAACACAGAACTGCCTCACTAAAACATACATGCTAGCAAAGAGAAGCTCTGTTAGCTGATGACTATGGCACCTCTACAGTTCAAACCAGTTGAAATGGAGGTTAACCTGGAGAAAGGTATTGGGTGGCCTCACTCTCTAATGTGAACTATTCAGACAGACCCTTCTTAGCTTTTAAGAGGATGGTTCTGAGAGGCCTCACATGGCTTCTCCACCTCTAGGGATGCTACAGCTGTAAGGAGTAGCCTGAAAAAGCAGGCACGATTATGTCACACTAAGGTCCCACAATGAATCTGAGGCAACTGCAAATGGGTAGGATGGAGAAGAATTCTGATCTGACTCAACTTGCTATAGCTGCCATTCCAATTCAGTTGGCCTGAAGCTGCAAAACCTCAAGACGCTGGACAGGACCAGGCATCCCTGCTCACTCACAACTCTTCTAAGGAAAACTGCCATGACCCAACGGTCCTCATACGCAGGTGGGCATATTTTGTATCATGCAACCTTGCTCCCTTCCCCACTATGGGTACCACTGAATAGGCTGGGAGTCCAATTATGCCTGAGCCAAGGGCAGTCAACCCAAAAGTTTGGCTTGCAACTTACCAATGACTCATAGCAATGGATTCTTGCACTTGAAAATTGGGAATTGGGAACAGATTCTAAGCTTGTTGTAGCAGGGACAGCTGATGAAAAGGTGCCATGAGGTTGAGTTGTGTTGCACTGTCATGAGCAAAAAGAAGCTTGTGTGAGTCAAGATTGTGAGGGAGGAGAGAAGATAAACTAGCAGCGGCAGGAGAAGCCGGTCAGAAGAAAGAACAGAGCAAAGGTGCAGGAGGAAATCATAAGACACGGGTGCCCGAAGCTGCTTCACTTCCTGAGCTTGCCAACATCTCTTAAAACAAACCTCTTTTAACAGCAGCAATATGAGTAGGACTGTATTCCTTGAGACCAAAAAGTCTAATTAAGACACTCACAAAATCTGAATTATACATCCTGTTGAGCTCTTCAAACTCAAACCACTACCACTTGATATTTAATATCAAGACTCACCCAAGTCCTTGAAGACCATGGCTTATCAAAGGTTTAGAAAACAAGAGCAAAAAACATTCAGCGTTTTCTCCTTACTTGCTTTTTTCAAAACTGGAAACAGAATTAGAAAATATTTCAGGGACAGAACAAAGCAGTGTGGTGTTCGGCCTTGAATCCTTGGTTTTGAATGGTTTACCCCTCCTGTCCCTGCACAGGTTATCTATCAGAGCAGCCTGTGGTTGTTAGCTGCCACTGAGTCAGTCCCGGACTTATGGAGACCCCATGCACAACAGAACGAAACACTGTCTAGTCCTGTACCAACACCATGATCGGCTGTGGACCAGACTGTTGTGATCCACAGGGTTTTCATTGGCTGATTTTTGCAAGTAGATCTCTAGGCGTTTCTTCCTAGTTCTTCGTCTGGAAGCTACACGGAAACCTGTTTAACATCACAGCAACACCTAAGCCTCCACTGACAGGGGTAGTGGCTGTGTATGAGGTGCATTGGCCAGGAATCGAACTCAGGTCTCCTGCACTGAAGGTGAGAATTCTACCACTGAACTACCACTGCCCCCTAGAGATCCATTTATTAGAATTGCTAATCCTAAAACAGAAGTGGCATCCTCACAGCTTCCTACACTCAGGGAAGAAATGCCTCCTCCTTGAAGCTGATATTCAGTCACCTACAAAAGCGTATGTCTACAAAACACCCATTTTGCATTAAGCAAAAGTACCCAGCATATTCGTTCTCTATACAGTGGGCGAGTGCATTAAGGCATTATCCTTCATGCCAAGCTGTGGGTGAATGAATGGTGCAAATGGTATTGGTTCCAAACTACCTGAAGGGGAGAAATACTTGATGAAAGAGTGACACAGACTGCACACGGGGACATACGTTCATTCTCACTGGTCCAGAATGACTTCGAGTTGAAAGGTTCTTTAGTAGTATAACTCCAAGATATAGTTATTTCACAATACAGGAGTGGCATATGGGCTAGGCTCCATTTTCAAATATCAAGCAATTCTAGCAGTTCCTGATTTGTGGGTTTAAAAATAATTAGTAAAAATAATAGTAGCAGCAGTAGCCATTTGCTGAGTATCGACATGTCACTGGCTGCGGACCTCACATATGTTCATTTTTTCAATCCCCACAATAATTACGGGCATGACTAGACCCTCTGCACAAACAGAGACACTGAGGCTTAAAAGGGGACTGCTCCAAGTTTGGCCCGAGGACTGGCCATGTCAGCTAGAAATGCGGAATCCCTGGCCCCTGCCCAGATCTGGACAATTAGAGGCTCTGGGGGTAGAGCCCAGAGATTATGTTTTAACAAGCCCTCCAGGGAATTCTTATGCCATCTAAAGTTCGAGGAAAAGAGCAGCTTAGAGAGTAACTTTCCAAGGCCAAATAGCTAGTAGGCAGAGAGTCAACACGTGATATTTTGTGCTGAGTATTGGAAACTGTCCCATCCACTTTGAGTAATTAACGAGGAGCCAGGCTTGGGCTAATCAGGTTAACACCTGTAATACGGGACTCCCTGGAGATCACCATCGGGAACCCTCAAACCTCCGCCTGTCCCCTGAGGCTTTCTGCTTAGCTGCAGAATTCTCTAGTACCAAACTTGGCTTCCTTCCTCCTTTTGTATGTGGAAGGGCTCTTCGGTGATACCAACCCCAGTCGATTGAAGTCACAATTAAAAGGGCTCCGATTCAAGTATCCAAAATGCCTTCTTTTATTTCCTTATAGACGAATGAGAATAAAATTAAGAAGCAACAGAGCTTACTGTGTGCCAGACACTTTGCTAAGTGCTCTAGGCCAGGGCGGTTCAACAGTGACTGATGAGTGATGGCGATAGCGGTGCTATCCAGCGTGGTAGCCACTAGCCACATGCTGCTATTGAAAAGTTGGAAGGTAGGCTGAGGGACTGAATTTGTCAAATTTTATTTAAATTTTTACTTCATTTACATTTAAATAGCCCCATATGGCCATGGCCACTGTATTGAGCAGCACGGTTTAGTCTAGCTGCCCTTTAAACTTCATTTATACGCATTTAAACTTCACTCTAAGTCTGTGAGGGTAGATGATGACATTATCCCCATTTTACAGGTGAGGAAACTGAGGCTTATAGAGGTAAAATAACGGGCCCAAAGTCACACAGCAAGTTAGTGGTGGGGCTGGGACCCTAACTCAAGCCTATTCTGACTCCAGGATTTACAAGGCATAAAAGCACTCAGCTGCCAACAGTTAGGGTGTCCTGGGGAAGTCGCTGCTCAGAGCTCTAAGTAAAGGCAATGGCAATCAGGGAATGGCCCCCAAAAGCTGCACCTGAACGTCTCCATTCTCTAGGCAGCACCAGCACTGGCATTCTCTTGGCAACCATCAATGAGAGGATGTTTGGACATTATTCTCATGTTATTAAATGTGCATTTTCCACTTAAACATAAGGAGCTTCTGTCACAAATGATTTATATGGAAACAATGCTTCTCCTGGCAGAGAAACAGGAATATGCGCTTTTCACTGTTTCTTTCAAGATTAAAAAAAAAAAAAAGCCTCTGTCAATATTATGTTCATTTTTAAATGTATATTCTTTTAAGGACTAGATTCTGGCCTGCCCCACTTTTCCTCCCCCACTGCCATGATAAGAAATGGGTTCTAGGATCTCAGGCAACTTTAAGCAGCAGGCTGTTCAAGGCACTGGTGTCCCCCCACAGGACCTCCCCAGCCTCGGCTTCATCAAACGGCACTCTCTAGAGTCTACAGCCTGTCTCCATTGCTGCTCTTGGTCATTCCATGGAGACTGAGGCAATGTGGGAGCAATAGTTGGATGCGCATGATTTTTCGTGCTGGGCTCCCTGTGGGCAAAGTGTGCACCACCCTGGGGAGGTGGCTTACCCTCTCTGAGCCTCAATTATTTCCATGGTAAAATGGGAAGAGAAATGACTCTCCCATGGGGCTGTTCCAAGGAGTAAATAAATGAAAGAAAGGATGTAAAGTCCTTAATCTCACACTTGGCACACAAGAGGGCCTGAGAAAGATAAGTTTCCTATCACATCGCCTTTCTATCATGCAGCCAAAATCCTGACTCTTTCTGACCTCTCTCAGATAATAGCTTCTACACCAAGACTTCTCTGCCCTCCAAGTCCACGTTTTTTTTTCTGTTTTCATATTTTGTAGATACATATTTACTCCTATACTAGTCAAGGATGCACAGCATAGTTCTTTATGCAATTACCACATTTTGCATGGACTATTTGGCAAGAGGAGTCCCGGGGTGGTGCAAACGGTTAACACACTTGGCACTAATTGAAAGATTAGAGGTTCAAGTCCATCCAGAGGCACCTCAAAAGAAAGGCCTGGTGATCTACTCCCAAAAAATCAGCCATTGAAAACCTTATGGAGCACAGTTCTACTGTGACACACATGGGGTCACCATGAGTCAGGGTCAACTCGACGACAATTGTCTTTTTTTTTTTTTTTTGGTATGGACTAAGCTTCCTGAGAATCAGATTTCTTTCTTGTCCATCTTTTTCTTCCATGATGCAACCAGCATACAAACCTGCCCATGATAGGTGCTCAAATAAATATTTATTGAATTAAATTCCTATAAAGATTGATAACAATCTACAAACAAATCCATGCAAGCATGCATGCATTCATTCACTCAATTAATACACACTAAGCTTCTCCTGTATCTACTAAGTGCCAGGCATGCACACTGGTTCTGAGGACTCAGCAGGGAACATGATGAAGAGAACTCCAGGCCTTCATGGCTTCATGGTGCTTACATTCTAGTGGGGGTGGTAATGAAACAACTAACAAATGAACAAATAAATTAGACAAACAGTGTCTGTCAGATGGGGATGCATGCTATGGAGAAAAACAAAGCAGCTAAGAGATTCGGTGAAGGCAGAATTCAGGAAGAATTGTGTTATTTAAAACTGGGTGTCTGGTAAGGCGTCCCTATAAAGAGGATATTTGAGCAAAGACTTGAAGGAGCCAAGACCGCTACTTTTTAGAAACAAAATTAATTTGGAAGGCAGGAAACTATAAGCCTAAGAAAGGCTTGGTTCTATACTGAAGAAGGATATCCTAAAGGAAAAACAACAACAACGAAAAACCTTTATTTCACTGACTACTCCCAGTTCCCATGTTTACACTGATTTTACTACAGCTAATGCTCACTGGATGGTTATATGCCAGGCACTGTCCGAGCACTTTATATAACTGAGCTCACCACGAAGAGAAAAGGTATAAACCAGGGGTGGAAAAAGTAAATGCCTGCCGAGCTCAAGCAGGCACCATAAAGGGCTAAAGCCAGGTGTAAGACAATAGGGAGTGGTGGGGACTGCGGTGACCTGCGAGGGCCTGCCCCACCTAGAGCGGGCAGCTGCTGCACACCAACAGACAGTAGTAAAGGCTCAGGGTTGCTCAATCTTCTGCCTTTTCAAGAGAAGCTAGAAATCTGAATTTTTAGGTGAAATTTCCCAACTTGAAAATGTTAGCAAGCAATTAAAAGTTTTAAAAATATGATGTGGACCAACTGAAAAAAATAGAAATGTTTTCAAAACATATTTTGCCTGAATAGTTAGTTTGTGACCTCTCGCACAGACAGCAGGTGATGAGTAGATAGAGGAACCCAAAACATTTGCAAGGATCCTGGCAAACAGCCACTTGGTCCCTACCCTGAGGCTGGGTATAATTCATATTTGAAAATAGCCTTGATTTCTGGGGACTTCTAGTGTCTCTAGCCAGGGGACAGTGAGCTGTAGGGTCTGGTAAACACTGTGTCCTTGTGTGTGGGTGGAGTTTACTGACCTCTGGGATTAGAAAGTAAAAGCAGTTGAGTGTTCATTTAAAAAAAAATTACTCTTGGTATCAGTAAAAACTGCTTTTGTTGCTTCTTGGTTTTGGGTTTTTATTTGCTTATATTCTACCAATAAAAATGCATTGGCAGTCTTTATTCAAAACTGTTTTTCTTCCCCTTTCACTTGATATTTCTAAGTTGTCTTATCAATAATGTATTAAAGTAATACTCAAAAATGGTACAATACTGCACCTTTAAGAAAATATTATTTTTCCTGAGGTCCTATCAAGGTAAATTTCATCAGTATTCAAAGAATGAGCAAAGCACTTCAACAATTTATTTCAATAAAAGAAGACTTAGCTGAAAGGTGTATAAATGATGAGAACTTGCTTTAAACTGATTTATTCCCTGCAGCAATAAAAGGAATGTTTCTTCACTCGGCTGTTTAATATGCAAATATGCAGAACATCCAGCCCCTGACAGCACATCATTAATAAAACCTTGCACAGAGCAGAGTGCCCGATATTTCATCCTGATGAAAATACATGATGATGATTTTAGACTGTAGACTTCCAGAGTTAGAACAATGTGCTTTCCTGGTGATGAAACCCACTAGGCACTGGGAGGACAGAAGCTTTGCAGATAAACTATCAAGTTTCTCTGACAGGAAGTTTCAGGGTAAAGAAAACCGTAAATACTGAAGGCAAACAAGGCCCTAGTGACATGATTTAAATGGGGGGCAGCTGAGTGACAGAAGGGGCACAGGATTGAGACCCTCTTCTTTGGAGATGCTGCGTGTTACCTTTGTTGTGTTTTGCTCTGGACTGTGTAGGATACATCCCACTTAATGCTAAGTTTGATGCTACTTTTCTATCTTCGTGGAACCAGGCAGCAAGCTACAAAGAAACATAAGTCTTGGGGATTTAAACCTGCAGTGAGCTCCCTATCCAGTTACTGCCCCCATTTTGATTCTGGAGTAGCAACTTCTGAATTAATCTCTAACTCTTTTTTTTTTTTAGGTAAGAATTTTTTTTTTTTTTTT
>NW_004443989.1:1860180-1890707 GCF_000243295.1 Trichechus manatus latirostris | reverse complement strand
CAAAATAGTTTCTCATTGAACAGTTACTACAAATGTTGCCCTATGACAATGGTTAACAATCTCACAACACATCAACAATATCCTTACTCAACCTTGTAATCTCTAACTCTTAAAACGAGCAAAGTGAAGAAGCTGGAGAAGAGTCCTTGCACCAGATCACACACGTTTTCTCTCCCCATTAAAATCTTGAATTGACGTTAACAATGTGTGGTAGGATTAAGAAGGCTTTCTGATTTTTTTTCTTCTTTACAGCTTCTTATATTTTCTATAATGAGCATGCCATGTGTATGATCAAAAAATTACGTTTTTAAAAATGTAACTTACTTTTTTTAAAAAGCCATTCATATGGCTTCCCTAGTACTGTGCACTGTCTCACCCTTCCCCAAAGTTACCGCTTATCTACTGCCTATTTAGTATTTTTCCATCCCCACCCCTCCCCTCTCTCATAATCATCAAAGATTGTTTCTTTTGTGTGTGTAAACCTTTTCATGAGTTTTTACAGTAGAGGTCTCATATGATATTTGTCCTTTTGTGATTGACTTATTTTACTTAGCATAATTGCTTCCAGATTCATCCATATTGTGAGATGCTTCGAAGATTCATCATTGTTCTTTATCATTGCATAATACTTCATTGTGTGTATGTACCATAAGTTGTTTATCCATTCATCTGTTGATGGGCAGCTAGGTTGTTTCCATCTTTTTGCTATTGTAAACAATGCTGTGATGAACATGTGTGTACATATGTCTATTCATGTGACGACTCTTATTTCTCTAGGATATATTCCTAGGAATGGGATTGCTGGATTATATGGTATTTCTATTTCTAGCTTTCTTAGGAAGCGCCATATCATTTTCCAAAATGGCTGTATCATTTTGCATTCCCACCAGCAGTGCATAAGAGTTCCGATCTCCCCACAGAGTCTCCAACATTTATTTCCAGTTTTTTTGATTCGTGCAGTAATGCCAGGGTAAGATGGTATCTCAATGTGGTTTCCGATTTGCATTTTTCTAATGGCTAGTGACCTCGAGCATTTCCTCATGTGTCTGTTGGCCGCTTTAATGTCTTCTTTGGTAAAGTGTCTGTTTATTTCATTTGCCCGTTTTTTAATTGGATTGTCTTTTTGTTGTAGAGGTGTTGGATTTTCCTGTAGATTTTAGAGATTAGACCTTTGTCTGATTTGTAATAGCCAAATTTTTTTTCCCAGTCTGTAGGTTCTTTTTTTAGTCTTTTGGTGAAGTCTTTTGATGAGCATAAGTGTTTAATATTTAAAAGATCCCAGTTATCTAGCTTATCTTCTGGAGTTTGTGTGTTGTTGCTTATGGTTTGTATCCTGTTAATGCAGTGTATTAGGGACTCTAGCGTTGATCCTATTTTTTCTTCTAAGAACTTTATACGTTTTGGCTTTATATTTAGGTCTTTGATCCATTTTGAATTAGTTTCTGTGTATGGTGTGAGGTATGGGTCCTGTTTCATTTTTTTACAAATGGACATCCAGTTTTGCCAGCACCATTTGTTAAAAAGACTGTCAAAAAGCCATACATATGGATTAATGCCAAGGGATTTATAAGATTTTAAACACTAAAGAGGGGTCCTGTCCCACAGTGTCTTGGGGCTCTCCCATAAAACCCCTGTGCTCACTCTCAAGATAAATATTGTTAAATGGTTAAATGACTTACTATTTGTAAATTCTTAGAACAGTGCCTGGAACATGCAAGCCCTATAAATCAGATTAAATATTTATAGTATTTTAGTCTGAAAAGATGAGTTTTCTGTAAATATTATTTATTTAAATAGATAAAGGATATGAAAATTTTGGTGTATTTTTTTTTCTTTTAATATTAAGTTTTTCACCTTGTGTGCTTCTTATCTAAAGTATTATTTTAGCTTAGAGAACTTCTGGATTAAATTCCCAGCTCCTACACTTAATTCCGTGTGACCTTGGACAAGTCACTTTGCTGCCTACACCCCATTTTCCCCATCTACTAAATATGTGTAATAATATAAAAAACAACAACAACCCAGTCGCCATCAGGTTGACTCCAACTCATGGCAACCCCATGTGTGTCAGAGTAGAAATGTGCTCCATAGGGTTTTCAGTGGCTTAATTTTTTTGGAAGTAGATTGACAAACTTTTCTTCAAAAGAACCTGTGGGTGGACTTGAACCACCAACCTTTCAGTTCGTAGCAGAGTGCATTAACTGTTTGTACCAACCAGGGACTCAAGGTATAATAATAATCCTACTTATTTCAATGAGTATGTTATGGATTCAAATGTGTCTTCCAAAAATATGTGTGGTAAAGTCTAACCCCTATACCTGTAGATGTAATCCCGTTTGGGAATAGGGTATTCTCTGTTATATTAATGAGGCCAAATCAATGTAGGGTATGTCTTAAGCCAATCACTTTTGAGATATAAAAGGAGAAGATTAGGCACAGAAACAAGCAAGCAGGAATGTGGAAACAGATGCCACGTGGAGATCTCAAAGGAACACCGAGATGAACGCTAGAGTAGCTGAGACGAAGATTTCCCCCAAGAGCGGATAGAGAGCTTTCCCCTAGAGCTGGTGTCCAGAATTTGGACTTCTAGCCTCTGAAACTGTGCGAGAATACCACCCACTGTGGTATTTCTGTTATAGCAGCACTAAGAAACTAAGACAGAGTGTTCTGAGGATTACATGTGATCATCTATGTAAACATTTGGCACACTGCCTAGTCTAGCCTAAAAGCAGAGGCTCAAGCTTACTATTTGTTGAACAACTACTATGTATGAAAAACTTTACATATATTATTGCTAATCATTATAACAACTCTTTAGCATAAACATTGTTACCTATTTTTCACTGCTGGGAAAACAAAGGGTAGGGGACTTGAACAAGGCCACACAACTTGGACTTGAACTTGAGTCTATTTGTCATCAGAGCCCACACTAGTTTACTACTATACTGGCTTTTTACCCCATACCTGCTCTTTCTTCTGGGGTGGGGGGAATATCAGATGCAGTGATTGTTCAAAAATATACAGAAAGAGTAAATGTTCTTCTATCTACCTCTATTTCCAGTTAGAATTCTTGTTCAAAGACTCTCCTTTTTTTTTTTTTTTTAATAAAGTATTCAAAAACAAGGTCAATTGTGAAGAAGAAAGGCAGAAGGCAGGTGGTAGTATGGAACCTACTGCTCAGGAGATAACAAGAGTAACTATTAAGTTCCCTGTGGCTACATTGTTCTTGCAAAGGCTCATTTATTAGAAAAAGGCCACTCACATCTATCATGTGTGAGATTTTCTGCAATTTTAGATAACTTGAGAATGTGACATCAATGAACTTGCTGTTCAAACACGGGATGGTGACTCATTCAGAAAAGATGAACCAGTTGGAAAATAGGTGGATGGGAAATACTTCCTTTCTTATCTCCTACCCACCCGCCCCCCGCCTCCCTGGATTCCACACTTGAATTCTCTCCAACGACCCAAAAGAATAACTCGCCATGTCAAAGCACAGGGGTTGTTGGATTTTACTTCCAATATTTCAATTATAAATCAATCATTTAGCAAATTTCAATGAAGTTTGCAAAATTTCCCTTTGAATCAGCTCCCACCGAGAATCTAAAAAGTCTTAGGGGCAAAATTTCAAGTGGTCTCTTGCAGATTTTAGTAAACTTCTCCAAGCTAGTACTTTCCATGTTTCTGATTTTATGTGCTCAGTAATACGCCCTCATAACTCAAATGGGATGAACCAATTAAACATTTCCCTGTAGTCTCTAAAATAGCTGCTCTTGGCATGTTTTTTGCATGGCACAAACCTCTGCGGGAGGATACGATAGAAATCTTGCACTATTTAAATATAGAATTGGGACATCAAAGAAAGGGTTGTATTGAAATAACATGGATAATTAAGGAAGTGGAGAACAGTAATAACTGATTTACATAAAATGCTAATGAGTCTCTTGACTTGTTTGGCAATTTGCACTTTAGGCTTGGTAACTGTGGCTCCAAATTTATGATCTAATTTTTATTTTAATATTTTCTTTCAGCAAGTTGTAACCAACAGTAATGGGTGCTTGCCAATGTCTACCTTCTTTCCCCATCAACCACCCAGAAGCTTCTCTTCCCAGCAAGCATAAAGGGCTTGGGGATGCAACTTGTCCATGTGCTTCCTGGATACCCTGTTTTAGTCAGGGTCCTTTTATGTCATGTTTCCGGTGCCTTTGCTAACGATAAAGGGTGTTCAAAACACCCACAAATTGGCTAAGCTAACAGGATTGGAAAACAAACGTGGTGTTCTATAAGCTAAGTGATTTCCTTGTATAGTCTGCCTCTTGCTACTCAGGAGGAGACAGTGGGGCAGAGCACCCTCTCACTTAAGGGTAGCACTTATTCCACACCGTTCTCTGGTGCCTTCTGAGAAAAAATTTCATGCTCTGAAAATTGCTGTTTTACTGTACTCTTCTACTGATCTCACCTTGCAGGGCCATGGCCTCCGGTGAATGTGAATGAGGGCCTGAGCGGCTCCTCCAGGACATGTCTGCTGGTTGACCTTCAGCATACCCTATTTCCCTCCGAGCCCTCTAAGCATGATCCATTGCTTTCTCAGGCCATTCCCCCTTCACCCCATTGATGAGTTTCAAAGCTACTTAAATTTCCAAGTCCTGACGTGCTGCAGCGGTGACCAGGGCTCTGCCTGCTCTTACTGATCGTGCAAGGTCACAGTCGGGGGGAGGAAGGAGGCAGGCAGAGCATTTATCAGGATGTATTGCTTTACTTTTTCTATCCATCATAAAGGCGATGATTCTGTTTTAGTGAAAATCCATTGAACTCTGATCAAGTCAGATGGCTGTTATCATTGGAAACTCAAGAACTGTCAGGCCATAATCAGTACAAATGCTGCATCCTGCAATGGGGGACTCTGGGCCATTGGCGGTCTTCCGGCGATCTTTTCGGTTGTTCTTGTTTTTTAAAATTCCATGTAATCATTTTATTTAAGTATCTTTCCAGCTGTTCTGTGTGCAAGTGATAGAATCTGGTAATGCAAGTTTAGATAGTCAATTTAGGTATAGTTTAGAGACACAATGGGTTTCCTTACCATGCTACACCACTTACTACGGTCCTAATAACCAGGCTACTCATCAAAATACAGGCGCACACACCTGGCTGATCACCGAAGCCTGAACGTAACGCGTGCACACATGCATTCAGGTCTTAGTGGAAACTGCCAACATATAACCGCACTGTTTTGTGTTGTCCTCAATACATGAATTTTCTGATCATAACACCTGGCGATGGAATACAGTGTTAACAGGCTCTTCGGCCTCCCTCGCTGTATTTTTATGATAAATGCCCTTTCTTGCATTTGCACGTGGTTGGGAAGGTTTTAGTCTACAGTTATCACCTTTAACAGAGGGGAGAAAAACAGAAAATTCCAAAGCTCCCTGAAAAATTCTTTTTGGCTTGTCTTCTGATTGTAGCTTGAATTAAATCTGGCATTTGAATAAAATCATTTAAACATATTTGCTGCCCTGTTGGTATTCTAAACTTTTACTAAAGGAGGAGTTGGGGAAAAGGATGGCAGGATGGTTTTTAATCAGGATCCTGTAGCTTAAAGTGATACTTAACTCTTAACTATCCATCAGTGATTCATTGTCCCTGTAGATTGTCAAGGATCGTATTTCTTCCACTGCCCCAGTTGAAGGCCAAACCCTGACCGGACGGGCTGAGAAGAAATGAAGTTAGACAACCAAAAGTTTAGCGCCTGTGTGTCCACCTCACCACTTTTTAAAATCGAAAGCAATTTTCCACACATTTTCTATTTGGCAGTCCACACTTTTACTCCTTTTTATTAGCTGGGGTAACTGAATATTGACTATGCATTCTTAAATATATTTATATTCACAATAATAGCAACTATAATAAAACCAAACCAAAACTAGATACGTTGCCGTGAAGTCGATTCCAACTCATAGTGACCCTACAGTAAGAGCGCTTATTTATTGGTCACTCACCGAAAGTCAGGCATTGTGCCAGGTGCTTTACATATGTTATCTGACGTAGTTCTCAGGACCACCTTGTAATCAGATAGGGCCTGTCTCCACTTCACAGAGGAGGAAACCATGGGCTCAGAAAGCACCAGCAATTAACCATGTATCACTCAGAAGTGGAGACGGAAGAAAATAATACTGATGCCTGCCTTACAGGGTTGTTGTGTTAAATGAGCTAAACCACTGAACCATGGAAAACATCTGTATTAGTCCCTGTGACTGCTATAACTGATTACCACAAACTGAATGGCTTAAAGTAGCAGAAATTTATTCTCTCACAGTTCTGGAGGCCAGGAGTCCGAAATCAAGGTGTGGACAGGGTCAGAGGAGTCAGATGCATAGAAAAACACCCAAGGACATAACCCCGGGTAGAAGAGTGGCTGGCAAGTCATCACAAGCTGCTTAACCTTCCTAGACCCTGGCAGGCCTGGCTGTGGCTAGCACTGGACCCGCTGATGGAGGAGAACCAGGCACTCAGGGGTGAGCAGCAACTCAGCTGGGCCCTAACTTCAAAGATGGAGTTTCTGATGGCAACCAGGAACAGGATTTTCTCATTCTTAGCCACCATTCATCTCCCCTTACTTCCTCTGGAGGGAAAAGAAATACAAGCTAAATAATAGCTCTAAATTATTAGTGGGGAAGGATGAAGGAAGAAAATGCAACCACTTCCGGAGGATTTGTTCTAACAATAAAATTCTGCTGATGAGAAGGCAGTGCGTCCATGAGAAAGAAATGTAACATGGAGAGAAACGTCTTCTTTCCCTTGAAGTAAAATCTTATTAGAGATTATTTTGAATAAAGAAGTCTTCTGAGCCACTGAAATAATCAAAATTGGTGTCACCTAAGTTACCCATGATGCTTGGATCCAATTTTCAAGGGGAAATATATTGAAGGAACTAAAATCATCTAGTAAATATGTCTAATTTTTAGCTCAAATCCTAAGTACAGCAAAACTTTTAATACTTTTGGAATGGAAATAAATGACATATTTGCGCTGCACACTGCAGACTGACTCATTTGGCCCCTTTGCTCCCTCCCTCTAGGTCAAGGTTTTTCAACCTTGGCACTGTTGACTTTTTGAGGTGGAGAATTCTTTGTTGTAGGGGACTGTCCTTTGTATTACAGGAGGTTTGGCAGCAGCACTATCTGCTACCCACTAAACACCAGTAGCACTTCCTAGGTGTGACAGTCAAAAAGGTCTCCAGACATTGTGAAATGTCCCCTGGGGGGCATCATTATTTCCCCTCCTCCCCCCTGGATTCCACTATTCTAGCTGGAGAGTTTGGAAAGCTAAAAACTACCCTTCCAGCACTTCCTTGCAGCTATGGCTCTGGACACAAATCTGTCACACCAACCATTAGATGCTGTTATGGGAGACAGACAGTACAGGTTGTCCCCAACTTATGATGGGGTTCCACTCTGACAACTCTGTTATGTTTGTTCTAACGTTTAAGTTGAATACCTTTTTTTTTTTTTTTTTAGTTTTCATAGCCTGCTGTATGGAAGTGTTTTGAACGGTAAATCATAACAGTGAACATCGGTGAGTGAACATCTGAGAATGTTAACATCAACAAATTATGCACTGCAACAATGTATGTAGGACATATTACTAACAATAAGATGTCCACCAACAAGAAGAAAAAAGACAGTTGTAAGTGCAGTTCATCCTAACTCAAATACGTTGTAAGTGGGGGACTACCTGTAAAAGTGAGAGAAGGACCATATTCCTGTTGCTTTTTCACTTTCCTTCCTGGCAAGCAAGATCATGTGCAAATGAAGTTTCCCAGTATAAGAGTTTGGTTTCTGTTCTCCAGCGTCCTACACAAGGAGTTGCGGTATCAGCAGTCAAGGCAACTTTGCCTCATTGATTCTGCCTTCACTCCAGTCATGGCTTCAGTGGTAGAAGCTCCTAGATGGATCGCTTCTGAATTGTTTAGAGAGCTATTCATAGAGGCCAACGTGGAAGTGACTCCTTCAGCTCTCCCAACAATTTTGTAAGTGCCAAATTGTCTTTATTAAATCCTTCCTGTTTAAAATAGATAGAAAAACCAGTTGCTCTCGAGCCCATTCCAACTCATGGCAACCTATGTGTGTCAGAGTAGAACTGTGGGTTTTCAGTGGCTGGTTTTCTGGAAGTAGATTACCAGGCCTTTCTTCCAAGGTGCCTCTGGGTGGATTTGAACCTCCAGCCTTTTGGTTAGTAGCTGAGTGCTTAACCATTGTGCCAGCCAGGGACTCCAGAATACATAGAGAGGAGCCCACTTCCTGCACTGGTGGAGACAACTCAATGCACTGAGGGGTTGCTTAAGTGACCACCATGTGCCCCATCAGGGGAGACTTGGATACGATGTGAAGATGCCCACAGATGCACTGCTGCATCTGCTATTCCCCCTGCTCAGAATGCACTTCCTTCCTTTCCTCCCCTGATGCTTACCCTTTCCAGGGTTATCCGTCTACAAACACCCAGTCAGATTCCAAGGCCCATCTTAGACATGATCTTCCCAGTAGTGACACTTCTTCCTCTAATCCTCCTCCTCCTCATCTTTCTACTGTCACTCCTTACCTCAAATACTCCTCAAAAGGAGCGGCAGAGAGAACCACTCCTTTTGCTCTCCTACCTCTTTTGGTACCTCTGTCATTACACTTACCACACTGTATTTTCTAACTATTTGTTCATATGCCTTGTCCTTACTAAACTGTAGGGTCCTGATTCATTCTATGTTCCAGGGTAAGACTATAATGAATGGTGGCTGAATGATGAATGGATGAAAAACAAATGGATGGAACTTTGTAATATCATTCCTGTTTGCCTAATGACATTTTATCTCATGGTCCTTGCCCCCAAAGTACTTATATAATTCCCGTGGGGAGTCAAGACTAAAACAGGAGAAAAGATACCTCTGGGGGTATAAAGATTAAGTTGTGCAGTTCTGTGGCTAGTGTATTTAAACGGAGACTTTGGCTGAGGGCAGAGCACGGTTCAGTGTGATAGGGTCAAAGGGCACACATGAGACCAGTGAGGAACATGCTTAGAGGGGTAGGATGGTGGAGCCAAATTACTGATGCTTTATGGGAAGGCAAGAGAGGTTTAACATGAAGCTAGAGAAAGAGATGCAAAGAGAAACAAAAGGGAGGTTTTTCAAATAAGTTCATTAGCACACTACAGTATAGTAATGGGTATGCTGATCAGTATCCTATTATTTTCATCATTATCACTTTTAATTTTTTAGGAAAAAAGCACACAGCCAAGTATAATTATATAGAGATAACTCATTAGATAACTACGTCAATCTGTCAGTGTTAAAAATGGTGTTTAAAAAGAGACAAACAGCCCTGTTTCTAGAAAGACAGTCTACTATTAGAAGCAGAAACCTAAAATTTAAATGCTTAAGATTTGAGGACAAGTTCATCCATGATTCTCAAGGAAGCTTCCGGCAAACGTATAAAGCAGTATTTTTCCCTCCTTTTAACAGAATGAGAAAATTTATATGCAAGGGGCTTTAAAAAGTAGAAAAACTGAATTCTTTTAATGATAGAGGTAGGTTTGTATTAAGTGCTGATACAGATTTTTTAAAACTGTGCCCATGTGAACCTATTTTTAATTAAATATGAGAGTAAACCCTTTTGCTCTCTGTTTTCTGTGGCAGGGGTTTTGGAGTTGTGGCACTGGACGTGTACTATGGCAAAAAGACCACCAGCAGTTCAGAGAGTCTGAGCGCCTGCTCCACCAGCCAACAGACATGTGACACAGAGCTGAGTCACCTACCCTTTGTTTCCTCCCTGAATAACATGGACTAAAAGCTTACTGAGCTGGGCATGGTGCAATGCACTTAACATAAACCTCCGTAACCAAGAGATTGACTATATCATTATGCCCACTTTACAGATGAGGAAACTGAGGCACAGAGGGGTCACTTGACTTATCCAATGTCACAGAGCTTTTAAGCTTTGACAGCTGGGATTAGAGCCAAGTTTGTTCTGACTCCAAAGCTCACATCCTTCTCCACTTCAGCGTCCATCACAGAAAGCCCTGGACAGGCCGACCTGAGAAGGAACCCATCGCATGGAGGGCAGCTGAGCTGGACCCCGAGTCCTGACAACCCACCCCACCAGAAGCTGTCCCACTCAGCACTCCTGGTGCTACCAGACAACACATTTCTCCCTTGTTTAGGATCAATCAAGTCAGGATTTTTTGGGACTGGAAGATGAAAGTGTGTTGATTGATTTGCTTTTCAGTGGTTACTGGGGTATTTCACGGCAAAGACTACCACCCTGGTAACCACCCCCATCATTATAAAAGTACTAATAAGAAGAAAAAATTCAAGCCTTGAGTTGCAATATTGAAGGATTTTACAGGGAAAATAATGAACAATGCAGGAAGCATCAAAAGACAATGGAAGGAATATACAGCCACTATACCAAAAAGAATTGGTCGACGTTCAACCATTTCAGGAAGTAGCATGTGATCAAGAACTGATGGTATTGAAGAAATAAGTCCAACCTGTACTGAAGGCACTGGTGAAAAACAACATTCCAGGAACTGACAGAATACCAATCGAGATGTTTGCACAAACGGATGCAGCACTGGAGGTACTCACTCGTCTATGCCAATAAATTTGGAAGACAGCTACCTCGCCAACCGACTGGAACAGATCCATATTTGTGCCCATCCCAAAGAAAGGTGAGCCAACAGACTGCAGAAATTACTGAATCTGTCTTGGAAGAAGTACAGCCAGAACACTCCTTAGAAGCGAGAAACGGTGAGATTTTTGACTCACATTCTTTGGACATGTTACCAGGAGGGACCAGTACCTGGAGAAGGACATCATGCAAAAAAGAGGAAGACCCTCTATGAAATGGACTGACACAGTGGCTGCAACAATGGGCTCAAACATAACAACAGTTGTGAGGATGGCGCAGGACCAGGCAGTGTTTCGTTCTGTTGTACATAGGGTCACTATGAGTCAGAACCGACTTGAGGGCACCTAACGACAACAAATAAAAAGGAACATTTATTGAAATTTTCCTTTGTGGAGGGCTGGGCTAAAAACACTGCCTGCGTTAACTCACTTATTTCTCACAATCATTTGGTGAGAAAGATGCTAAGACGCTCTTCTTACCTCCATTTTACGGAAAAAGAAACTGAGACTTAAGAAGGTTACATAACAGGATCAAGGCTGCACAGTTAGTAGATGGCAGAAGCAGAATTGGACCCTGGCCTGTTTGACAACCGAGACCCATGGCGTCTTCCCATTTTTGCTGGGCACTATCCTACGTGCTTCAGTGCATCCTCTGATTTAACACTGCCAATGACCTTATGAAGGCCGAGACTGCGTTTACCTTTGTGAAAGACCACAGTACTTAGAACACAATTCCTACTTGTGAAACCAAAGAAGGTAGAGACTGGTAGGAGGAGGAGTGCAGAGAACAGTATTATTTTAGACATGAAGAAATTTAAGAAGCAAATACACAAAGATTCAATATCCAAAAGCCCTATGGTAATTACATAAGGGACTTTTAATTCAGCCAGCAATTGGGTTTCAAGGTTAGAGATAACATGACAGCAACCTAACTCCCCTAAAGCCCCTTTAAGAAGCCAAATCCATTGCTGTGGAGTCAATTCTGACTCACAGTGACCCTACAGGACAGAGTAGAACTGCCCCATAGGGTTTCCAAGGCTGTGATCTTTGTAAGAGAAAATTGCCAGGTCTTTTCTCCCACGGAGAGGCTGGTGGGTTTGAATTGCTGACCTTTCAGTTAGCAGCCAAGCACTTAACCACTGTGCCACCAGGACTCCCTAAAACCCCTCTAGACCCCCTTTATTATGGAAATATCACCACCTGGACATCAACACTGTCTCAGAAGACACTTAAGTCTGAATTTATATGGAGCCCCCATAAGAAGCCTTCTCAGAAGGCAGCATGTCATGAGAATTAAATGCAAACTTTTATCTCGCCTTTCTAAATCTCCCCCTTTCAATCACTAATCTCTACAGGAAAGAACACAACCAAACAGTTCCATTAGGTAAAAGGCAGATAGAACTGATGTAAATCCCCCCTGAATTAATGGGTCTGCCCTTTACTCCACAATGGCCCTTCCAAAGATGACCTTGCCAATCAGCAGATCTTGTTTGGTCTGCATTTTCCAGTGACTCAAGGTCCCACTCACAGCTGAAGGAAACTGCTTAAAGTCCCCAAATGGGCTCACCAATCAAATGACTTTAGAGGGTAACTGAAGTTTATTGGAATATGTAGATCTTAAAAATAATTTTTAAACAGTCAAATCACAATACTCCAACCATTCAAAATAGACTCTAAGCATGTTATAAAGTGACTCACTGTTCTGGGCCTTTGGTTGTCCTGATGTTCAAATTGGGATCCCTCTATGCACAAGGAAGGGTATGAGCAGTCAGGGTGGGCCAGGATATGCCACAGTAACAAGCAACCCGCAGATCTCAGTGTCTTAAAGCCACAAAGCACAACTTATTTCTCCATATCCATCTTGAGTTAGTCAGCTGTGGGTTCTTTTCTTTGTCCTTCCTCCAGGACCCAGCCAGATGGGGCAGTCACTCTCTGGGATGTTGCTGATTGGCATGGTCGAGGGAAAAGAGAGTATGGCATGGCAAATTCTGGTTCTTACAGTTTCGGCCCCAAAGAGACACAACGCTTCTACCTAGATTGGACTGCGCCAAGCAAGTCACATGGCAGGGAAGTATACCTCCCATGTGGCCACAGGAGAGAGCAAACCAAAATAACTGCCAACAGCCCTAATGACTCTACTATGCTAAGGTCACCCTGAGGATAAGCGCAATCTCTCTTCTTTCGGGTCCCATCAAATGTGCATATCAGGATGGGGGCATAGCCAGAAATCAGCCCAGAACTCCAGAAGTCCTTATACTAACTTGGACTCATGTTATTCCCAACCAGGGCGTACTACTCCAATAACCCAGACCATCTCAGAAAATCCCACAAGGCCTTATCCTCTGCTATCTTTTGTCCCCATTAGATTTACCTAATAGATGATCCTACCAATTCCCATTGGCAGCCCTTTGTAGTGTAATGAACAGGATGCAGGCTGATGAATGCAGCCACTGCACAGAAAACGTCAGTTCTTTCATTAAGCAAACCTTCCCAAGTTCATTGTATTGAACCAGGGTCCCAGCTATTAGGCTGACAGATGACAAAGCCAATTCCAGTCACATTGTAAGTGCCTATTCATGTTTGGCAAATTCCACTTTATGCACATGCACACGTTTAGAGTCGGAAGCTTGCTGCCTGCAACTTTTTTCCCCCCTTGAAATCTATTTTCCTATTTTTAACTCTTGATAATTAAGAAAAACCCCACTTTAATAGCAGAGCCTCAACAAGCCTAATTCAGGGAGAACATAACAGATTGCCACATCAAGTTTCTATTCTGCCGACTACCCGACATGCCTCCTCTTCCCAGATGAGCTGATATTGATATACTGCGCTCATTTGTGAAAGGGAAAATAATAAAATATTTGCACACGGAGTTTTGACATTGCCAGCTCCTCTTTCTGCTCATGTTTTAAAAGGGAGACATTATTTATAAGCTTGGAATCTGTGCTGGTGAAAGGGGACAGGACTAAAGGCATCACTCCAGGGGACAGGCTGTGAATGAATGAGCCTGCCCAAGAGAGGAAGAAGCTTGGAGCAGCCATAGTCAGGAGTCCTGGGTGCCTTTTCTCCAACCTGCCATAGCCTATGTGGGTGGTCACTCCATAACACTCATGCCACAGTCATGCAATGGGTGCTCACTGGGTGGCCGGGCCCACAGTGGATGTCATGTCAGAATGTGGGGAGGCAGAGTTAGGGGCTAGGGCCAGTGGGAGAGAGACATGTCAACCGACAATCACATTCAAGTGTGCTCAGCAATCATGTATCCTGAATCCAATCCCCTTTGTCCATCTTCATTGTTATCACCTGGTCTAAGCCACCATTATTGCTCTCTTAGACTCCTGGATAATCTCCCAACTAGTCCTTCTGCTTCTGCTCTTGCTTCCTACAGACGGCTCTTCCTACTGCAACCACAGGGTCTTTTGAAACGTGAAAATCAAACTACGTTACCCCCTTGCTTACAACCTTCCAATGGCTTCCAGCACAATTGCAATAAAATCCAGACTCTTTACAGTGGTTGCACAACCTGGCATTAACCACCTTCTCTGATCTTATCTCCTGTCATTCAATCCTGGCTCTAACCACACTGGCTGCTTTCTCTCTCTTCTGCCTTAAACGGGTCAGGCTCTTTCCAACCTCAGGGCCTTTGCACTTGCTATGCCTCTGGTTAGATTTTTTTTGCTGAAAGCTTGCATGGTAGTCATCATTCAGGTTTTGGTTCAAATGTCAGCTCTTCAAAAACTTTTTGATCACACACCCAATCACTATTTACTTTCTTCCTCTACTTTATTTTCATTTGCAAAAAATCTTCTTTATTTCTGTCTCATTGGTTTCTCTCAGCACATAAATGAAAGCTCATGAGGGATAAGGTTTTATCTTGGTATCTCTAGAACCTGAAACAATACCTGACACATAGAAAGGAACAGCAGCAAAAACAACACCAACAATAAAAGTAATATTAAGAGTTTTATGTTTAACTTTTTGAGGAACAGCCAAACTGTATACCAAACAAACTGAACACAGGAATGCAAACAAATACTTGTACACCAATATTCACCACAGCTCTATTCACTATAGCCAAAAGGTAGAAACGATGTAAATGTCCACCAACAGATGGATAAACAAAATGTGGTATATGCATACAATGCAATATTACTCAACCATAAGAAAAATGAAGTCCTGATACATGCTACAATATGAATCCTGAAAATATCATGCTGAGTGAAATAAGTCAGTCACAAAAGGGCAGTATGAAATATCTAGAATAGGCAAGTGTATACAGACTAAAGTTTATTAGTGGTTTCCAGGGGCAGGTGGGAGTTAGGGGAAAAGGGGGACTCATTTCTTAGGGGACACTGAATTTTTGTTAAGGGTGATGGGAAAATCTGGAAATGGAGAGTGGTGATGGTTGCATAACATGATGAGTATAATGAATGTCACTGAACTGTACATCTAAAACTTGTACATGTAAAAACCCTAGGGAGCAAAAAAAATAAAAACCCTAGGGAGCAGTTCTACTCTACACACACGGGGTTGCCATGAGTTGGAAAGGGCTCAATGACAACTAACAACAACAACAGCAGCAGGAGCACAATAAAAAATAGTAATATTAATGGTAGCAATAATGAATACTTACATACTCCTTATTCTATAAGATCTTCACAGGTATTAACTCATTTAATCCTCACAAGTATCCAATGAGGCAAGTATGATTGCTATATCCATTCTACAGACGGGGAAACTGAGGTACCAATATGCCAGTAAGTCATTCAAGGATGCACAGTATTTATGTGGAGAGCCAGGACTCGAACCTTGGCAGTCTAGCCCCAGGGTCCCAACCAAGAGTCCACACTGTCTCTAGGTGTTTAGTACATATTTGCTGAATAAATGAAAATGCTAGGACCAAAACAGATCTGAGACTCAATTTCCTCATCTATAAAATGGAATTCATAGCCTGATGGTCCTTCCTGCAACCCCTTCCTCCATCGGTATTTACAAAGTGCCTACTATGTACCAAGAGCTGTTCAGGAATCTGATAAAAATAAGAAACACCTTACAATCAACAAAACAGGAGGAAAATAATGTAAAAAGCCCACATTCATAACCCATATCGGAGAGGGAGCAGACATGGGGAGTCAGGTAAATAAGTAAAATAAGTAAATGTCAGAACGGTATTATTAGCAGATCATAAATAAATGAAAGAGAAAAAATATGGAAGTCACATTATGCTTTCTTATTTTCTAGTCCCCCCAACGCAGACCAAATCCTGACACTCAGTAAGACCTGCTGACCCTGCCGTGACCCTGACAGTAACATCATTCTACAGACAGGAGGTGGGGATAAGATTTGATTTTGGCTGTACCGACCTCACTTGTTTACTGTGGACAACCCCCCACCCTCAGAGTAGTGCTCTACTGTGTGCCCTACCAAGTGCCCAATCTTAATATACTTTGAACCCCAAAGATACTTGTTAACTACTATTATTAAAGGTCCAGAAACAATTCACACCATAACCATACTGCCCCTCCGCAAAGCTTTTCTCCAAACATTCCGCACACAGCTCCCGGCTCTCTCCCCACCCCACCGAAACATGTTTCTTTCAAGAGAGATTTATTACAGGGCTGTCAACACAATCCTACTTTTATGGAAAAAGATAAAAATAAGAAACACCTTACAAGAAGATGCCGTGGCGAAAGCTAAATCATAAATGTTTGATAAGGGATGGTAAAATCCAGACAAATAACGGTTCAATCCCACTTTGTATTAAGCAGATAAAGTCATATAGAAAATCAATGCGATGTATTGAAAGGGGAAAAAATCGTCAAGCTTGGGGATTGGGCTACACGGTGTTATGAAGTGGTAGCTCCGTAAGAACCTTATAATACGATAGCGACAGAAATTCTTAAAATGGGGGGCTGGAAGCTGACTTGTCGGACCTGTCGTTGGCATTCTGGGCCTCTCTTCTGCTGCTGGAGCTCATTTCTGGGGTGAAAGAGGCATTCTTGGGTGTGAGTGGTGACGAGGAAACTGGTGCAATCATTTTAGAGGACAATTTGGCAAAACCTACGAAATCAACTATTTCAAAGATGCACATCACCTTTGTTATAGAAAATCCACTACTGGGAAATCACCCTTCTGATATCCTTGCACAAGTAGACAAGATACATGTACAGGAGTGTCCATTACAAATTAATGTATAATAGCAAAACATGGACTCAGCCAAAATCCCTGTTAACAAAGGAATGAATAAATAAACTACGATACATCCATGTGATGGAATATTATGCAGTCATGGCACATTAGGAGGTAGAGTTACATGTGCTGGTACCAAATAATCTCTGAGACGTTATTAAATGAGAAGAGCACAGTAATGAACAAAATGTATTCAATAGTCTCAGCTGCATAAATTTTTAAAAAGGCCATACATATCTGTATCTGATGGTAAATGCATATAAATTTTCTGGAAGAATCCACAGGAAACCTTTAATGGTGGTTTCTTTTGGAGACAGGGTTGAGAACGATGGCTGGAAGGAAATTTTTACTGTTACATCTTATCAAATGGGTTAAAATTTTTACCATTTTAAATTCGATCCCTTTTATTGGTAAACAGCAACCACAACAACCAAAAACAAAGCAAATCAACAGCAGAATGTTTTTCGGGGCTAAGAAAAGATGAAGCCCTGGCAAGTTTTGTGAGTTATCTGATTAAATATGAAGTGGGCTTTGAAAGTTGACTACTACATCCCCTTCTCAAGGTGCCCTCCCATCACTGGGAACTGAACAATGAAGGCTGTAGCCTAGAACCTTGTTAAGGAGCCTCCTTCACTTTTTAGGAAGAATATCAACATCTCTGATCTTCTTCTGTTTCCCCACAGCCCACATCAAATGCCCTGAAATATTTTAAATCAGCTGCTGCCACAAAAGTAGCACTATTCCTGGGAATTTTTGAGATGGGCTCACAGTGGCAAGTGTATTTGTACCACTTATTCTGTAAGGCAATAACCTTCCTCCTGCTGACAGCAATATTTTATACAACCTGCAATTAAAAAAAAAGGCAGTTTACAATAGTAAACAAATGGGGGAAGAATCTTTGAAATCGAGGATAATAAAAGCTTTCTAAAAAGAACAGGTACTTCCAACAGAAAGGATAAATACCTCCGGTGCCATGATGCTGAGTGATGTGTTTGCTTTGAGGTGAAATAATAGGAAATGAAGATCAATTAACAATGTACCAATGAGCCTAAACTTACTTGACTTTATTACATGCACTAAATTCCTGGCAGTGAAGGCCCTTGGGATTAAAAGGCAGCTGATAAAAGAGACCAGGACAACCAGTGGTTTGCTCTCTCCAAATAAAAGTCTAAGAATAGTCATGCTGTATGTCTAAATAAGAAGAGTGGCTTACAAAAATGAAAATACCTTTCTCAATTTATCTTTGACATGACACTTTCTATCTTCATCCAGGCAAAGATATGAACATTGTCATTTTTCAAATACTTTTGTGCCCTGGTGAACTAGGAGGGAAAATGCTTCTTCAAAAAAATAAACAGAACTCTCCTGATCTACTCTCCTGGAGTCAGAGATTATTCTCGTCTTCCCTGCAGGAGACCCAGGGTTGATTCCCAGCCAAACGCACCTCATGCACGACCACCACCTGTCCGTCACGGGAGGCTTACATGTTGCTATGATGTGGAACAAGGAGTCCCTGGGTGGCACAAACAGTTAAGCTGTGGACTACCAGCCGAAAAGTTGGCAGTTCAAAGCCACCCAGAGGCATCTAGAAAGACAGGCCTGGTGAGCTTCTTCTGAAAGGTCACAACCTTGAAAACCCTATGGAGTACTTCCACACATGGGGTTGCCATGAGTCGGAATTGACTTGTCAGTAACTAACAACAACAACATGATGCTGAACAGGTTTTGAAGGAGCTTCCAGACTCAGACAGACTAGGAAGAAAGGCCTGGAGATCCACTTCCAAAAATTAGCCAGTGAAAACCCTGTGGATCACAATGGTCTGATCTGCAACCTATCATGGGGATGGTGCAGGACCTGACCGCGTTTCCTTCTGTTGAGCACTGGGTCACCATGAGTCGGGGACAACTTGAAGGCAGGTAACAAAAACAATAGTGCTTTGTAAACCTAGTGTACTTAATGATGATTGATGAAAATGATGTATAGAAAGGCTTTATTTTCTTTTCTTATACTGCATTTTGGATCAGTACTTCTCAAACTTTAGGGAGCCTAAGAATCCCCTGGAGGGCTTGTGAAAGCAACCTTGCAGGTCCCCCACCCTCTGAGTTTCCGCTTTACGGCCAGATAATCTGCATGTCTAACAAGTCCTCAGGTGATGATCCTGTTGCTGGCCCAGGGCCCACACTTTGAGAACCACTGGTAGAATGGTTGTTAAGTCTGGACTGTGTAACCAGTCTAACTTGGTTTAAATACTGGCTCTACCACTTGGTTATCTGTGTGACTTGGTCAGTTAATCTCTCTGTGCCTCAGTTTCATCATCTGTAAAATGGGTGAAAGAGTACTACCCACCTCATGGAGTTCTTGTGAGGAATAAATTAGTTAATCCATGCCAAGTGTTTAGAGTAGGGCCTGGCACCTAATAAGCAGTATAAGTAGTAGTTCATATTGCTGTTTCAATAACACCTTCTAGTTTCATTATTTTGCTATAAAAATATTTTCTTTTGGGCAAAAATAAAATAAAATTGTAAAGAAGAATATAAAGCAGTAGTTGTCAACCAGGGATGATTTCTGCTACCCAGGGGACATGTGGCAATTTTTGTTTGTCACCACTGGGGGGAGAGGGTGCTACTAACATCTGGTGGGTAGAGGCCAGTGATGTTGCTAAACATCCTACAATGCACAGGACAGCTCTCAGAACAAAGAATTATCTCACCTAAAATGTCAGTAGTGTCAAGGTTGAGAAACCCTGGTATAAACCGAAAAATCGAAGTCACCTGGCCCCTGAGACCTACTTCCAGAGGGGAGAAGACTTTATCGAACACTACACCATTCTTTCTAATAAGAACCACCACCACGAACCTTCATATCGCCCCAAAAAATCTGAGTTAATAATAATAAATATATGTATTTTTTAAATTAAGAGTCAAACTTGGCCCATAGAAAGGAGCCTCAAGCAGTTTTCTGCTCCATCTCCCAAGCTAGGCAAGGGAAGGCAGCCTCCATTCCCATCGGGAATCACATCTTGGGAAGGGGAGGGGCTGAAAATCTGTCATCAGGACTTGAATTCAAAGCTCAGAGGCCAAGAGCTCTGCTGGGAAGGCCTCTCTGCTTCAAGCTCAGTCAGGGTCACCCTGTAACTCTAAGGCAGAGGCAGGTCTGGGCCCCGGGTTCGTTATTTCACTGTCTTCTCGCTTTAGCAGCACCAAAATGCATGGCAGGGTCAGGGGGCCACCTGAACTATCATCGACAAGTGAGTCCATTATTGTTCTTAACAGGTTGTGAGGCCCTGTGACCCAGGTATCAGAGAGCACAGGGTCCTTCAAAGGCTGAGGGAGAAAAATGGGGACGAGGCTCTGAGGCCTCTTTCCACCTCCACCAGTTCCTTGCAAACTAGGGGCCTGGGGCAGCCCTGAAAGTACAGACCCAGGCAAGACGTGATGGCCACTAGAACTGGGGTGGTGATGATGGAAATGACGGAAATGGACAGACTCGAGGTGGCCATAAAAGTGACAGACTCAGTAATGGGCGGGACACGTGGGGGTGAGCAGGATGAAGATGCCAAGATGGCGCTGGCTGTTGAATTGTGCAAGTGGATGAATGGTGGTGCCAGTCAGCCAGTCAGGAAGCATTAGAAGGGGACTGCATTATTTCAAGAAATAAATGAGCACATGAATAAGCCCATCAGACATACACTCAGATGTCCTAACACTACGGAGTCTGGGGCTAGACCAGAGGTCATGAGTCAGAGTGACAGGGAACAGTTTGTATCTATATCCTTTCCCTAAAAGTCCTCCTGCTTACCACAAAACACACCATATCAAGCCCCATCGATCTTCACACGTGAGAGCAATCTTCCTAAGAATCCTGGCTCTTGGCTTTGGAAGGAGCCACTTCTGGGAGCGTCAGAAAGACACATGGGGATGTGCTATGTAGGCAGCAACAGGAACAGAGAAAGGAAACACATGCTGGAGTGGGTGATCCCACAAAGGATCAGATGGTGTTGATGTGCTGTTGAATGATGGCGAGACTGAGGCTCGGAGAAGCAGAGCTGGGTTTCACACATACTAAGAGAAACTGTAGAAATAACATGTACTAACGGAAACATTCTATTGTCATGTTTACATAATAATTTTGTTCCTCCCCTCACACTGTAATGAAATGAAGCAACCCACGTAGAGTGAAGATTACTGCCCCTCCACCCCAAACAGGCCTTTGACACTGAACCCAGATCCGACTGAATGTCTTTTTCCTTGCAAAGCCGAGGCGTTTGCCCTAGGTTGTACATTTCGGCTCTTAAGATGCACACAGATAACCACACTCAGATACAGAGCCAATGGTACCCCAAGAAAAGAAATATGCTCAGCCCACAGGGTCTCTGGAAATTAAGCCCACACCACCTAAATATAGTCTAACTTATAAATAAGGCTTCACATTCCAGATTTGTTTACTTTTATTTGGTGATAATTGTTCACAGCAGAACATTCTATAATAGGAACCACAGCCAGGAAATAGTGAATAATTAATCACCCTCCCTCCCAGCCTCTTGCATTTCTGTTGATATAAATGACCGTATAATTCCAAACCCAATTATCACTACTTAGCCGTTCCATTTTGTAGTTAAAATCCCACAAAATTAAAGTGCATCAATTGTTAATGGTAATAGACCAGACAAGGGATTAGAGATTATTTTAATGTTTATTTCCTGTCAAGAGATCTTTTGGCAGGAAACACCGCAGACAAAAGGCTGCACACTCAGATGAGATTCATAGATTTAAATCTTCTAACTTCTAAAAACATTATGGATATAATTACTTGTTTAATTTACTTGTTCCCTCAAGATACAGGCTGAGGAGATCAAGCCAACTTTATTACATCAAGTTCTCAGGAAAGAACGGTATTGCTGTGTAGCATTTTATAAGCTGTTTTATCCTAAGTGATCAAATCGAATTTTAGGTCCGACGTCTTGCCACCCTGAGAAACCAGGAGTGGAGTTGCAGCGAACAGGGAGCGAAGGAGTCAGACCTGGGTTCAACTCTCAGCCCTGCAGCCTGGAGGAGGCATGGCCATGGCGGCCACTGGAGCTTGCTTGAGTCTCGGTTCCCTAGTTTGTAAACCAAGGTTGATAAGGCCCACCTTGTGGGCTGGATGGGGGCGCTACAGAAGACTAGCTGGAAACCACACAGTTATGCCAACATAACTAACCACACGAAATGCACACAGACGTTTTAATGTGTCAGCGTTTATTTCTAAGGTGGTCACCCAGATGATCCATAGATGCTTATGTTCATCTTTCTGGAATATCATCAAGAAAATACAACTGCAATTTCTAAGGGTCCTTGGAATCCAGTTTAAGAAACATTAGTCTATTCTATTTTCAAAAACCAAAACAATAGTGAAAATATGTTCTATTATAATGTCCAATCAAACAATTTACTTATGATGTGGGTCAAGAAAGAGTCAGAGAGAGACAGAAGACACACACACACACACACACACACACACACACAGCAAAAGAGAGAAGGAGAGAGCTGCTGTGGGGTCTGCATGATTTCTTATGGCTTTCATCACTGTCCCTGGTAGTGTCCACGATTGCATTTGTCATTCATGGACATAGCTTCCAAACATATTTTAAATAACCTGGAGCATTGCTCTCAAGTTTCCTTCCCAGTGCCTGGCTTATTATGAGGTCTTATAGATACTTCCTTTAAAACAGCCCCAGGAGTGCCCATTAATACAGTCATCTTATACCTGATCTTAGAGGAAAATAATTATTGTAACAATGCAACTGATAACAGTGACCGCCTCTGTGCCTGGCATTGAACTAGCCTTATCTACACCTTATCTAACTCCATACGGTAAGTGCTAACAATATCCCCATTCTACAGATGACAAAAATAAGGCTCAGACAGAGTAAGACCTGTATCCAACCAATGTATGGCAGAACCCAGATTCACATTCAGCTGTGTCTGATTTCAAAGCATATGCTCTTTGACACTGCAAAGGTTCTCCTTCAGGGTTTACGAAGCTGCAGCTACAATCCTCAGCTATGCACTGATGCTTAGCACCTGCATTGGTGGAAGACAGGGGCAGTAGGGGATAGGGCCTGCGGATGTCAGCTGGGTCTCCAGAGGCACAAGCACTGAGGTCCTTGAGAAACAGAAGGGACAGCTAAGCATGGCACAGGTGAAGGCAAGGGTTTACTCCTAGACATAAGGTGAGCATGGAGGACAGAATTAGGTGTCATCTCAGCCCATCCTTGATATGGTTTTAACAGTCTGCTCACACTCCCAGGGACCTGCATGGCTTCCCACCTCCAGGGAACTTGTTCTCCTGCCAGAGTAAGACACTGAATAGCTGCTTATATTCAACCTGACATCCACAGATATTTAAGGTTCTAACTCAATCATTATATCTTTTCAGTAGACACAAAGGAACCACCGCCTTCCAGCTCCTTGGGGCTCTCTCTCTCATTTGCTCTTCCTGTTTAAGCATGCTGGGGATGCACACATGCTAAACAGGGTGGTGGAGGTAAGATGGTGTGCGATGGTGCTACTTTAGTGCTTATAAGAAAGCTTTGCAGGCTCCTGCTTCCAACTGGGGGATGCCAGGAACCTGGGCCTTGGGGTGGGGGTCCAATCTCACGAATAGGAGAGCTGAACAGATGGGCAATGGCTTCAGCAGACAAGGGGCTATCAATTGAATACAAGAAAAGCCAAATTCCTGTCAGTCCTAGGCATTCGAGTTTCTCTGTTAAGGAGAATCATATAGCTTTAAGGGCTTAGGAGATAAACCCAACAGCCAAGCCATTTTTTCCCACTCCATCTTTATTGGAAGGTGTGCCATGTAGGTCATGGTATGGTATAAACTCTGATATTTCCTGTTGTCATCTGGGTAGCTGGATCAGAAAAATCCACAGTGGAACCTTTGCAGGCCAACAGAGATTTGTGGGACCAGGGAGACATGGCATGGAAACCTATTCCATAACCTTTCACCATGCATAAAATTTACTGTGAATGGAATTCCTAAAAGTCCATGTTGGCCTCTGATTTAAAACTATTAAATCTGGTTTCCTAAGAACACCTCCATTATAATAAATATATCACTGTGACAATGTATGCTAATTGCACAGCCTCAAAGACCACAGTGAACAACCTACACAGGAAAAATGCATTTGCACCCGAGTGTCCTGGATTCATGACACTGAGGCTTGAGGTTCGGGCTGAGCCAGAGGCCAAATATCAGGCATCTCATAAACAGGCCGACATCACGGCGGACAACAGTGGGAAGCAGGGCAGCAGGTCGCCAATTTTCACACAGGTGACAAAACTGGATCTATGTTTATTTGGAACATGAGCAGTATCTCTAGCTTATGGAATTTAAGGGGAAAATTATCTGTATTTTTTTACAGATGGGAATACACTTTTCTGAAAGACAAAAAGAGTGTTAAGCAGATATACATAACTTTTTATCTTCAAAGTATGTTCTGAAGAAATTAGAGAAATATTATGGTCATGTATGTAGTAATCTATTCAAATGAAAACATGAGACCCTTTTTTACTCAACTTATCTTCTTATTGTTGCCATTCTTTTTTTCTCCCCCTTCCCTAGGTGTTCTTTCTTCCTGTTTTTCTCCCTCCTCTTGTCTCTTCTCTCCTCGCACAGACATTTAAGCCAGCCCTACCATCCTTTTGGGCCCTGGTGGCACAGTAGTTAAGTGTTCCGGTGCTAACCAAAAGGTCGGCAGTTCAAATCTACCAGCTGCTCCTTGGAAACCCTACGGGGAAGTTCTACTCTGTACTTCAGGGTCACTATGAGTAGGAATCGACTCGACGTCAATGGGTTTGATTTGGTTTATCATCTTCTTGTTGTGTGAAGGATACACAGAAAGATATACACAATTGTTGGTGTACTCGAGTCCACTGTTATGGCCACTGTGTATTTTTAGTGCCTTCCAACTCAGGGGCTCATTTTCCAGCACTCTATGGGATAATCTTCTGTCGTAATCCATAAGGTTTACACTGGCTAATTTTCAGAAGTAGACTGCCAGGTCCTTCTTCCTAGTCTGTCTTTGTCTGAAAGCTCTCCTGAAACCTGTTTGCCATGGATGACCCTGCTGGTATTTGAAATATTGGTGGCATAGCATCCAGCATCACAGCGACACATAAACTACCACAGTATGACAGACTGACAGATGGGTGGTGGAGTTAGATAAGAAAGGCAGATAAAAATGGCTGTTGGAGCTTTAGACTCAACCACAGATACGCGTTTGAATTCTGCCTCTGTTGCTGTTGCTTCTCATTTTAGGAAGCCAAGGGCACTTAATTCCTTTGAGTATTCATTAACCAGACCTGCGCAACTGGGGCCGTGAGTGTATGTGTGAGGCTGTCCTGAGGGTTAAATGAGATGATGAGTGAGCTTACCTTGCACATCGTAGGCTTTCAACACATAAAGTAACGTGGAACAATAAGAAATTATTCTAACTGAGGCCAGAAGTGGGCAGGGCCATATGAGGCGGACAAATCAGAGAGCAGGAGAAAGCTAAGAAGTGGGAAAGATCAAGATTGTGGTATAAGTTGATAAACAGAGGGAGAGTTGAGTGGAAGAAAAATGAACCTAGTATAAAGTTAGTGTGGAATTAAAGCAGAAGGTATTTATTCAGAGTCTGCTGTAACAAGGGAGCCAGCCACCAACTCTTGTGTTTGGCAGAGACTCTAAGGCAGGCAGCTTCATAGTAGGAAAGCTTCATAGTGAAAAAAAGGGAAGGCTTCAGGCATGCATTGATTGGAGGCTGCTGGTGTGGGGAAGCTGGAGGTGGCCAACTAGAAGCAGGACATGTGGCTGGTTTGGGAAGCATGTTTGACTTTCTCTGGTTGGTATCAAGTTGGAAGTGAGACAAAAACTAGGGAAGCTGGCAGTTTTTGACCAAATCCTGACTGTCCTGGGCTGATTGCTGCACAGGTTATGGGTCATAGCTGTATTGTCAAATATGGTCTGGCCATTGTCCATTTGTATATTCAATCTCTCATTAGCAAGGTCACTTAGTCACTAGTTACTGTTTACCCAGAGCTGCCCAGGGAAGGGGTTGTAATGAAAATTCTTCCTGATCAGCTGGGACACAGGGAGTGCCAGGGAACTGCTGGTGTTCAGAAACAGATGCTATAGGTAGACGGGGCAACCACCATCAGTGCTTCCTATGACAAGGGTATTCCATTCTCAGGAGGCCCCACGCAGTCTAGAAACCGATCCCCTGTCACTGTGGGCCTTTGTAGAGGGCTATGCGTGAATTAGAGAGGCGAAAGGCGCTTTGATGTCCTAAAGAAATAGCTGTTTTTCATACAACTCCTGGGAGGCGGTAATTTATTCAGTCATCTTTCAACATAATTCCTGTCAGACTGATTTTCTCTCTGGGTTCATCTTCTCCAAGGTGGCACACACCTGTTGTGGGTGAATAAGTGTGGTGTACAGATTGGAGGGTCCAAAAAGTAGAATGAATAATGGAAAAGACTAAGCTAAAGCAAATGAGAAAGGAAAGCTCAGCGTTCATATAAAATTTCTGCCAAAGTGATTACTAATGTAATTTTTTTTAAAAGAGCAATAAAGACCTCTAGCTAGTTAGAATTTGAGGGGAAAGGAGCTGAGATCCCCCAAAAGCAGAAATACTCTGTTCAATGTCACCAGCCTTAGCCAAAACCTTTAGGATTCTGTTTTACAAGCTTCTGTCTGAGTACCAGTCAGACCTGAGTTCAAATCTACTCTCTGCCACTTACCAGATGGGAGATCCTGGTCACCGTTAGGTGTTTTCAGGGTTAATGAAGGTAATATTCTAAAGGTTTTGGTGAGATGCTTAGTATTTGGTATGCATTTTTAATAGCATAGCTATTATTTTATAAAATGGGGAGGAATATTCCCACTCTTACAGGATAGTGGTGATGAAAATTTGATAAAATGAAGAACTGACTTAGCACAGTGCCTGGCACACCACATTCACAGGTCCATCCCATCCCTGATAGACCCAAAGGCACTTTTCTCTGTATACAGAAAAAAAAGTTGCCACTGAGTTGCCTCCAAGTCATGGTGACCTCAGGTGTGTCACAGTAGAACTACCCTCCCTAGGGTTTTCAATGGCTGATTTTCCAAAAGTAGATTGCTAGGTCTTTCTTCTGAGGTGCCTCTGGGTGGACTCAAACCTCCAACCTTTTGGCTAGCACATGAGCATGTTAATCATTTGCACCCCCCAGGGACTGTACAGAAAAGGGACCATTATGATATAATCATGCACTATTGTGTATAATGATGTAAATATGTAGAAAGATAGCAGAAATCTGAGTAACTAGCCAGTCTGCAAGAAGGAGAGGAGAGAGAGCAAGACTTTAGATGGTAGTTATTTCACTTCCATTGCTTGTGCCTGGCCAGCACTCATCCCTGATTTTGATAAAGCACCCCAATTTCCTTTATGAAACAGCCCATTGTGTTCTGGAAGCTCAAAGTGCAAATGACTTACATTTGCCCGATCACTCCTAGAACCCACTCAAGGATGCACCCAGGCTAGACCTATGATGGTCAACTCTAGGTCATGAAATTGGAGTGTTGCAACCTAAAGGTATGGCTGGCTGTCCTTGCTACCATCAAGGAGAAAATTCCTGTGTTAACACTGGGAAAAGCTGAGCCAAGAAACGGAAGAAATGAATTCTTGATGACATCTTCAGAACACGCAGGTCCAGAGGAGCCTGAACCAGTTATATCCCTAGATTTTCCACTTACATGAGACAGTAAATGCCTTTTTTTTTTTTTCATTCAGCTAATTGAATAAGATTTCTTTTGTTTGCAGCAAGACAACCTTGACTGATACAGTTGGGTTAATTTTGGATGCAGGGAGATAAAAGGACGGTGTTTTACCGATGGTCACTGCCCCCAGGGAGCTTATGTTCTAGTGGGAGAAATGACAAAAAACAAACAGAAAAACAATATTTAAAATATATGTTATGGGTGGGCGAGGCTAAGACGGTGGAGTAGCCACATGCTTCCTGTGGTCTCTCTAACAAGAAAGACCTGAAAAAACAAGTGAATGGATTATATATGACAATCTAGGAGCCCTGAATATCAAGGGCAAAGTTGAGGAATCAAACTGAGTGGCAGGGGGAGGGAGAGACGGTTGCAAAGCAGTGGGACTTGCCAGATCTGACGTGGTGGGAACCAACACCCTGCAGGCTGGATCGGCTGGTGTGAACCGTGAGGCAAGCAGTGGCGCTCAGTACACACTTTCCTCATCGGGAGAGACCAAGCGGCAGAGAGTCTACTCAAGCCTCCAGAACAAGTGAAGAGCACGGTTCAGTCAGCAAAAGATGAGTACGTGTGTCTAATCTACCGCATGGGTCAAAAAACCCCCTTTGGGAAGAATCTTTCTCCCATTTACCTGCCCCCTCCCAACTCTGCACTGGGTTCCAGGCCAGCTTCAGTGATTGCTGCGTCCCCTGGGCCAAAAGTAGGACCCATCACATGCCCTGAGCCATTCTCCCGGCCTTGGAAATGGAAGAAATTAACCAACAGGAAAAAATAATCTGCCAGCTCCCCTAATCCAGGAACTCAGGGCAGGCACAGCCCCTTTGCCTAGGCACAGGTATAAGGGGTTTATGGACTTTGCCTTTCACCCTTGCATAGACTTGTGTGGGCCCATTTCAACAGTGTAGGCCCTCATTAGCACAGTACAATAGGGTATATACCTGAAGTCTATTTTCAACTGTGTCACCAATAAGATGGAGTGGCAGATCCGTTACATTTGACACCACTCTGCCCATTAAGCAGGGTCCTCACCTACCCACATCAAGGGCATAAGGACTGGTGGCCCCACTCACGCCACCCACCCACCCATGACCGGGGTCCAAGAATAAGTGGTGCCTCCCAGTCCTTACAGCCAACAGCACTGGGCACCCATAGTCTGGCTGCAAAACCTACCCGCCTATGCCCTCTAGAGAACAGGGACAGGCTTTCCTCCCAGACACTCAGGGGCAGCCGTCAGTCCCCTGCCTTGCTCAGCACATGACCCCCTACTGCAGCAAGATACCTGTACCTACTCCAATCACCTATGCCCGTCTAGGACTGTAGGTGAGATCCTTCACCACACACTTGGTGACCAACTACCTGGACACCTGAGCTCAATGCATACAAGAAAAGAAAACAGACTCCTGGACTAGCATACCTAGTAACAGCTCTAACCATCTGGTGACACAACATGAGGGCTTCAAAAGCACCAGTAATCAAACTACCTCACAAGACCAGCATATCTGGGCATATTAAAACAATACAAAACTAGAAGCTAGGACACAGTAAGCAAATATATGGCTCAGAGACAACAGTCGATATCAAATCACATAAAAAGGCAGACTGTGATGGCTTCAGCAAGACCCCAAAACAAAGAATCAAGAAACCTTCCAGAGGAAGAGAACTTATTGGAATTACCAGAGGTAGAATTCAAAAGATTAATATACAGCACTCTTCAAGAGATCAGGAAGGACATCAGGCAAAACGCAGACCATGCTAAAGAACACCCAGACAAAGCAATAGAGGAACTTAAGGAGGTTATACAAGAACATAAAGACAAATTTAACAGGCTGCAAGAATCCAGACAGAGACAGCAAACAGAAATCTAAAGGATTAACAATAAAATTTCAGAATTAGACAACTCATTAGAAACTCATAGGAGCAGAATTGAAGCAAAGGAAGTCAGAATTAGTGAGACTGAAGATAAAGCACTGTCAACAAACTTATCTCAGAAAAAATCAGATAAAAGAATTTTTAAAAAATGAAGAAATCCTAAGTATTATGTGGTACTGTATCAAGAGGAATAACGTGTGAGTGATTGGAGTACCAGAACAGGAAGAATAACAGAAAATACAGACAGAACTGTTGAAGATTGGTTGGCATAAAACTTCCTTATACCATGAAAGATGAGAAGATATTTATCCAAGAAGCTCATCTAACCCTACACAAGGTGGATCCCAAAAGACAGTTACCAAGACATACTATAATCAAACTTGCCGAAACCAAAGATAAAGAGAGAATTTTAAGAGAGGCTAGGGATAAATGAAAAATCATCTACAAAGGAGAGTCAAAAAGACTAAGCTCGGATGAGTCAGCAGAAACCATGCAGGCAAGAAGGCAATGGGATGACATATATAAAGCCAAGAAGGAAAAAAAAATTGCCAGCCAACAATTATATATCCAGCAAAACTGTCTCCCAAATATAATGGCAAAATTAGGGCATTTCCAGATAGAAGTTCAGGGAATTTGTAAAAACCAAACCAAAATTACAAGAAATACTAAAAGCTGTCCTCCCATTAGAAAATCATTAAGATCAGATAACAACCCAAGACTAGAACACAGGATAGAACAACCAGATATCAACCCAGATAGGGAAGTCACAAATAAATCAAAGCTAAAACACTGAAAATAGGGAAACAGAGACATCAATATGTAAAAGACGACAACATTAAAACAAAAAAAGAGGAACTATGATTTTTTACATGGAAAAGAAGTCAAGGCAATATAAAGAAATAAAAGATTGGTTTAAACTTAGAAAAACAGAGGTAAATATTAAGGTAACCACAAAGGAACCTAACAATCCTACACATCAAAATAAAAAACAAGAAAAACATAAAGACTCAGTAAACA
>NW_004443989.1:1846324-1860080 GCF_000243295.1 Trichechus manatus latirostris | reverse complement strand
AACAGCCAACATTATCCTAAATGGAGAGAGTCTGAAAGCATTCCCCCTAAGAACAGGAACCAGACAAAGATGCCCTTTATCACCACTCTTATTCAACACTGTGCTGAAGGTCCCAGCCAGAGAAATTAGGCTAGAAAAAGAAATAAATGGCAACCAAATTGGTAAGGAAGAAGTCAAAGTATCTCTACTTTCAGATGATATGATCTTATACACAGAAATCCCCAAAGAATCCATACAAAAACTACTGGAACTAATAGAAGATTTCAGCAAAGTATCAGGATACATGATAAACATACAAAAATCAGCTGGATTCCTCTACACTAACAATGAGAACGTCGAAGAGGAAATCACCAAAGCAATACCATTTACAATAGCCCCCAAGAAGATAAAATGCTTAGGAATAAATCTAACCAGAGACATAAAAGACTTATACAAAGAAAACTACAAAACACTACTGCAAGAAACCAAAGGAGACATACATAAGTGGAAAAACATTCCTTGTTCATAGATAGGAAGACTCAACATTGTGAAAATGTCAATTCTATCCAAAGTGATCTACAGATACAATTCAATCCTGATCCAAATTCCAATGGCATTTTTAAATGAGATGTAGAAACAAATCACCAACTTCATATGGAAAGGGAAGAGGCCCTAGATAAGTAAAGCATTACTCAAGAAAAAGAACAAAGGGGGAGGCCTCACACTACCTGATTTTAGAACCTATTATATTGCCACAGTAGTCAAAATAGCCTGGTACTGGTACAACAACAGATACATAGACCAATAGAACAGAATTAAGAATCCAGACGTAAATTCATCCACCTATGAGCAGCTGATATTTGACAAAGGCCCAAAGTCTGTTTAATGTGGAAAAGACAGTCTCTTTAACAAATGGTGCTGGCATAACTAGATATCCATCTGCAAAAAATGAAACAACACCCGTACCTTACAACATGCACAAAAACTAACTCAAAATGGATCAAAGACCTAAATATAATTTCTAAAACTATAAAGATCATAGAAGAAAAAATAAGGACAATGCTAGGAGCCCTAATACATGGCATAAACAGAATACAAAACATAAGTAACAATGCACAAACACTAGATGAGAAACTAGATAACTGGGAGCTCCTAACAATCAAACACTTAAGCTCATCAAAAGACTTCACCAAAAGAGTAAAAAGACAACCTACAGACTGGGAAAACATTTTTGGCTAGGACATATCTGATCAGGATCTAATCTCTAAAATCTACAAGATACTGCAAAACCTCAACAACCAAAAGACAAATAACCCAATTTAAAAATGGGCAAATGATATGAACAGACACTTCGCCAAAGAAGATATTCAGGCAGTTAACAGACACATGAAGAAATGCTCACTATCATTAGCCATTAGAGAAATGTAAATCAAAACTACAATGATACCATCTTACTTCCACAAGGCTAGCATTAATTCAACAAACACAAAATAATAAATGTTGGAGATGCTGTGCAGAAACTGGAACACTCATACACTGCTGGTGGGAATGTAAAATGGTACAACCACTTTGGAAGAAATTTCACTCCTTGAAATATATCCTAGAGAAATAAGAACTGTCACACGAATAGATACATGCACACCCATGTTTACTGCAGCACTGTTCACAACAGCAAAAAGATGGAAGCAACTTAGGTGCCCATCAATGGATGAATGGATAAACAAATTATGGTATATTCACACAATGGAATACTACGCAAAGATAAAGAACAACGATGAATCCTCAAAACATCTCATAACATGGATGAATGTGGAAGGCATTATTGCTGAGTGAAATTAGTCAGTCGCAAAAGGACAAATATTATATGAGACCACTATTAGAAGAACTCAAGAAAAGGTTTAAACACAGAAGAAAATATTCTTTGATGGTTATGAGGGGGAGACAGGGAGAGGGGTGATCACTAACTAGATAGTAGACAAGAATTTTCTTAGGTAAAGGCAAGACACAATTCAGGGGAAGTCAGCATAACTGGACTAAACCAAAAGCTAAGAAGTTTCCTAATACCACCAATCACTTCGAGGGACAGAGTTGCAGGGGTGGGAGTCTGGGGACCATGGTTTCTGGGGACATCTAGATCAACTGGCATAACAACATTTATTAAGAAAATGTTCTGCATCCCACTTTGGTGAGTTGCATCTGGGGTCTTAAAAGCTAGTGAGCGGCCATCTAAGATGCATCGATTGGGCCCAACACACCTGGAGTAAAGGCAAATGAAGAACACCAAAGACACAAGGGGAATATTAGCCCAAGAGACAGAAAGGGCCACATAAACCAGATACTCCATCAGCCTGATACCAGAAGAACTAGATGATGCCCAGCTACCACCAATGACTGCCCTGACAGGGAACACAATAGAGAGTCCCTGATGGAGCAGGAGAAAAGTTGGGTGCAGAACTCAAATTCTAGTAAAAAGACCAGACTTAATGGTCTGACTGAGACTGGAGGGAACCCAGAAGACATGGCCCCCGCACTCTCTCTTAGCCCAAAACTAAAACCATTCCCAAAGCCAACTCTTCAGACAAAGATTAGACTGGACTGTAAGACATAAAATGATACTCATGAAGACTGTGCTTCTTAGCTCATGTAGATTCATGAGACTAAATGGGCAGCTCCTGTCCAGAGGTGAGATGAGAAGGCAAAAACGGACAAGAGCTGGTTGAACGGACGTGGGAAATCTGGGGTGGAAAGGAGGAGTGTGCTGTCACATTACGGGGAGAGCATAACAATGTGTGTATAAATTTTTGTATGAGAAACTAACTTGAGCTGTAAACTTCCACTTAAAGGACAATAAAAAATAAATATATAAAATATATGTTATGGTGAGTGCTATGAGGTTAAGGAACTAAGGAACAGAGAATGGAGGAGTATTACTTTATTTAGTTAGCGCAGTGTGGTAGACAAAATAATGCCCATCCCCAGTGATGCCCATGCCCTAATCCCCAGAACTTGTGAACATGTTACTTTACATGGCAAGGGGGGCTTTGCAGATGTGATTAAATTAAGGATCTTGAGATTGGCAGATTATCCTGGATTACCTAAGTGGGCCCAATATAATCACAAGGGTCCTAGAAAATGGAAGAGGAAAGCAGATTAGCAGATTCAGAAAGAGATTTGAAGATGCTACTGGCTTTGAACAAGGAAGAAGACGGCCATGGGCCAAGGATTGGGGCCAGCCTCTAGAAGCTAGAAAAGGCAAGGGAAGAGATTCTCCCCTAGAGACTCCAGAAGAAATGCAGCCCTGCTGACACCTTAATTTTAGCCTAGGGAGACCCAGTTTTTACTTCTGACCTGTACAACTACTAGAGAATAAATCTGTGTTGTTTAAGTCACTAAGTTGGTGGTAATTTGTCACAGCAGCAATAGGCAACTAATAGGCAACAGACAGTCAGGATCTATCTCTTTGAGGAGGTGGCATTTATACTGAAATCTAAATGATGAAGAGGGGACAGCCATATCAAGGGTGGGAAGAAGACTCAGCAGGAGAGGACATGGCTTATGGAAAGTCCTGGGATAGGAAAGAGCTTGACGTGATCTGAGAATAGCAAGATTTTTGTGGCTAGAATGCATACAGCAGAGCCTCAAAGGTTTAGAGAAGAATTTAAAACACTTTAACATATTCAATGCAACCCAGTTATTGGGGGGAACAAGGCATTCTTTAATGATTTTCTGGATTTTTTTAAATTGGGGTAAATACATAGGTAACGAAGCATATGCCATCTCAACACTCTCCACATGTACACTTAAGTGACATTAAATACGTTCATCAGGTTATTCAACCATCACTATTCCTGAATTTTTCCATCACCCATAACAGAAGCTCAGCATCCCCTAAGTGTTATTGCTTCATTTCTCTTTCAATTTTGCTGATTTTTAACTCGTTGAGGACTGGGATCAAAGCTTGTCCATATACTACTAATAACTAGCAAAGTTCCATAAAGTACAATTTTCTTTAGTCTTTCTTATCTATATTCCTAACATGCACTCCTGATTTTTGGGATGTGTCCTATTCTCATAAATTCTGTTTTGTTGTGCCTAGCAGTATATTAATATGCCTACCCTTGAAAACCCCATGGAGCTGTCCTACTCTGCATACATGGGGTCACCATGAGTTGGAATCCACTCGACAGCAAATGGCTACACAACAACCCATAATAGGCACTAAGTAAATACTTGTTGGATAAACTTGTCCTGGTTTTTTGTTTGAAAATACACTCCCTGACACTATATATCCCCCTAAGATCTGTTTTCCTAAGTCACCCTAGAAACAATTAAAACGTTCTGGCTGCATTGAGAAGAAGCGTGAGATACCCAGAGGTGAGCATTTGTCCACTGTCAATGCCTGTCTGATCAAAAGCTTGGGTTGGGGCAGGGGGAGAGAGGGGATGAGAGAGGGAGAAGTAGAGATTTTTTTTCATGAAGCATTATCAAGATATCAAGCGAGCTAGAGGTTACTAATTATGGCAACTGCCTCATGCTTGGAAGAAAATATTTTTTTTGGAGTGGGGGCTGTCCCCCTTACCGCCTCAGCTGCTGAGCTAGCAAAGAACAGTGTTAATAAACTCCACCGGCACAAGAAGTCCAGGGCTTCCTTTTAAATCAGTTCCTAGAAGGCAAGGAACCAGTATATCATAGTGAGACAATCATTTATAATGGGACCATTATTAGGAGCCAAGATATAAAAATTGTACATGAAACAGCCTTATAAGCAGATTCAGTGCGTGGCTGATTAACCTCTCTATTCCACCGGGGGCTGGATGGCTCAGGGGAGTGGTAATGAGATGTGGAAGTCATTCGCCTCGAGGTCACAGGTTTAAAGCTGGCCATGTTAGAAGGGGCCTAATTGCTACTCCTGGGTGACTTGACAGAGCTAAAACGGGCACACAGCTACCTTGTGCACTTGGAGACACAAAGACGAGAGTTCAAGTCTGGCATTGCCACTGAACTAGTTGTGAGACGCTCCCAAAGTCTCAGTTCCTCAACTTATAACACCTTGTCAAGAGCTTGTTTTTTTTTTTTTAGATAACTATGAGTATGCTTGACAATGGTATGTATTCCATAAATGGTAACTACAGTACTGCCATTTTCTTTTCTACAAATACACGTGTTCTGTTGCATTCTTAGGAATTAGGAGGGCAATAAGCAGCTATGCACATTAAAAGTTAGAGCTCTGTTGGATCCTCTTGGGTCTGGATAGTTGCACTGGGCTTTTCTGTCACTTTGAGTAAACAAAGAAGAGGACCTTACCTTGGGGTTATCTAGTTTGGGTGCCAGAGGCAGGGGTAACAGCAAAAGTAACATTTATCAAGAGCTTCCCATGTGCTCTCATGACGCTATTTTAAGTGTTTCATCTCCGCTAAGTAATTTAACCTTTGTAGACTCTCCAAGAAGTAAGTACTATTACTATTATAAGCAATAATCCTAGGGTTTTCCACCTAGAGGGTGACAGTGCCATAATTCAACCCAGACAGTAGAACTCCAGAATTTGGTTAACTATTAAACTATTTCCTGAAACTAAAGGGCCAGGCAGGAGTTAGGGAAGAGATGTTTTTCCTGCATTTGTGATGAATGTGCATGAAGACCAGGATTACCCATCCTGGGGTGGAACCACAGCCTTTGTAGGAGCCAAGCAAACAGTGCTCAAGGTGGAACTGGCCTGGCCGTGGCCCACAGCTGTTGCAGCTGGCAGAGGCCCAGGACAAGATGGTGGAGGATTTGGCTTATCTATGACTCTCATCCATCAGGTGGGTCCTGGTGGTAGGAAGATCTTAGAAACACGTGAGTTGAGAACTGATGGCCTAGACAGCATTGGGATATGGCCTGTTTCACATATTTGGTGCTCGGCAAAGTCGAAAGATTTGACTAATGCTAAAATGAAAGCGGGGAGCCCAGCGAGAAGGGACATTGAGCAAATAAAAAAGGCAACATAAAGGGGAAGAAAGATGAGTTTGGGGACGGAAGCCCTGGGTTCAAATTTCAGCTCTGATTCCCTCTACCTTCTGTTTCCTTATCCTTGAAACAGGGGCACATCTTCCTGACAACATGAGATGCTGTAGAACAGATATTCACAAACATTCCTTGATTAAGAATTTCAATTTGGGGATATATAAAAGGGCCATATATTTAATTTACATTTTTAATAGAAGAAAGCTGTCAATTATTTTGGGAACAGGCGGTCCGCATACATAGGCATGGCACACCCAATTTAACAGAGCGTTTAAGTGTTAACTCTCCAATAAACTGGTTGTTGCCTGTGCCCCCCCTTCCCATTTTCCAAGGACTAAGGCTCTTGATGAAAAGGGAGGAATAATCCTTTCTCGGGTGTCTGCGATCAAGATCTATTTGGTAACCCACTCCTCTAATACTGCCTGTGCAGAGAAATAATTTCGGCTCCCCGTTAATTTGAGTATTGAACTGAAATTCTGCAGCTGCTTTCTGCCAAGCCTGAAAGCAGAAATTAATTTCAATGACCCAGGCGAGTGGAGGGGAGCTCTGTCAGGTAATTAGTCTTCGTCTTTTGCTACTCAGGGTCTATCACTGTGCTAATCCATACATAAACCCAGGCCTTCCCCGAGTCACTCACAATCTGCGGGGCCGTTTAACTACCTCTTGCTTGGGTTCCCAGCGAGCCAGAGCATCTGCAGGGAAAGGGATGAAGGCTCTCTTTCATGTTTCCCTTCCTTCTCCCTATTTACGGCCGGCAGAATTAATGCAGCTGATTTACATGTTCTTCTCCCTGTTTGATCAAGGCTGCCGTTGATTAAGTAGAGCTTGGGGTTGGAGGGCGAAAGAGTGGGGGTGGGGGTTCCCACTCCTGCAGCTCTCTGACTTGCCAGTTTATTAATGAAAGAGGCACCGATATTGATAGCCCTGACACTACAAGCGCAGCAATTAAAGGGTATGTCCTTCCAGGCTTCTAATTTAAAAGGATCCTTTTCTGCCCAGGCTGGGTCCCACTGTCATATTTGCATTAGAGTCTGGCTTGGGGTTGGGGCTCCCGTGTCTTTTACCTTTAGGATAATCTCCTGGGGGAATCTTGGATCTGTGAAAAAATAAACACTGCACGAAAAGCTTTGTTCTCAATAGGGGTCATTCTGAAATCCCAAGAAACAAATTTATTCTTTGGAGAAGGCACCTGTTCACAAATGCAGCCTGCCTCTCTCTACCCCTATCGCAAAGCTTTCTCTGGGCTTTGTGTTTTTCATGCTTTTAACTCAAAAGAGACTTTTTAAAAAAAAAAAAAAAAACAAATAGGTGGCACAGTGGTTAAGAGCTCAGCTGCTAACCCAAAGTTCGGCAGTTTGAATCCACCAGCCGCTCCTTGGAAACCCTATGGGGCAGTTGTTCTACTCTGTCCTGTAGGGTCGCTATGAGTCGGAATCGACTGGACAGCAACGGGTTTGGTTTTGGTTTATTATAATTTCTGAGCACCTACTAAAGGACTTGACATCCACTAGCATATTTAACCCTTACTGCAACTGCATGGGATGGGTTTCAGTGGTCGCATTTTACAGATGAGGTTTACTGTCAGTTCTGTAATGAGCTGACTTTGGAATCTTGGATTTTATTTATTTATTTTTTTAACTTCTGGGAGCTTCAGTTTTCTCGTTTGCAAAAGGGGAAGATAATTCTGACCTTATAGTCTTGTTGTGAGGCTCCAGTGAGGTAATGTATGGAAATGTCTGAGCCCAGTGCCCGTTTCCTAGTAAAGACTCAGATTGCCTTGCATCCCTCCCTGCATCTTACTGAAGCCCAAGTTGGCCAGGCTTGGCCGCGTGCAGACATTACTTTGCCCATCTTGGCATCTAAGGCATCCAAACTGAACGGGCTCTTGGTCCTAAGTTTCTTCCCCCGTCCCTGTTATATTGTTCCTCTTTACTTAGAACAATGGCGACGGAGTGTTGGGCAGCAGGTTGGTCTTTCAGCCTTAGTTTTTCCACCTGTAAAGTGGGGGTTATAGGACTGCTGGGAGGTTATTTAATTCTCTTGTTTTAGACTCACATCTCTTGGGTATTGTTCTTCAAAGTTCTTTGCCCATGCTTAGGACTATAGCTTGGAAATGAAAAAAAAAAAAAAATTCCCTGAATCTTCACAGGAGCTAAACTGTGAAATCTTCTAATCATTTCTCATTTTACTGTGAATTCTTAGAAATCACAACATCCCCTCCCGACAGAGGAACGAAAGAACGGGAGACGAAAAGAGAGACTTGAAAAACAGAAAAGCTCTAATGCTCTAATGTATTTTATTGGAATCAGACATGCTCTGTCTCGCCTCTGACCCCAGCCCGCCCCACCTGCCTGCTGCTGGGGGCACCATGGAAAGTCAGAGCCATTAGGCTAGTGTCAAGTGGCTCTGCCATCCACATTTTATGAGAGTCAATTGCAATTAACAGGGCCATTCAGAAAAGGCAGGTAGGGCCAGACAAAGGGAGCAGAGACACAGAGCAGGCAGATCTTATCAGAGCCTGAGGCCAACAGGCGGAGTCTTTCAGATGCTGCCTGTACAGAAAAAAGAAAAAAATGACGGTGGTGGAGGCAGAGCTGGGGAGGGGAAGGAGAGGGAAAGAGAAGAGCTAGGTAACTGAGAGGTTTAAAAAAAGAAATGCAGATTCCTGAGTCCACCTCTTGGGTTCAGATCCTGACTCTGCTGCTGGCTACTTAGGGGCCTTGAGCAAGTCACTTAACCTCTCCAAGCCTTGGTTTGCTTCTCTGTAAAATGGGAATAGTAACAGTACTTTCTAGTTTTGTTTTTTTTTTAATTATGTACAGTAATGTATGCAAAGTGCTAAGGGTAGTGCCTGGTATTGGGCGGTTCCTATTCTAAGAGAGCTGGGCTTGGAATGGGGAAAGGAATATGGAGTCCAGAGAGAAGTGGAATATTCAAGAAAGCATCCCAGGGGAGAAAGGTGATGTCAGGGTTTGAAAGTGACTCCCTGTCCACCTGGCAGAACTGGCATGAGGACCTCCCCTCCTCGCCCAATTCCCCACTCAGAGGAAGGAAAGCCCTGCAAAGAAGCAAAGTCTTCCACCTCGAGGGCCAGCTCACAGCTGCTGATACCAACTGCTCCCAAAGGCTGGGAGATGCAGACACACACCCTGCAGGAGGCCTTGGGCCTTTACCCAGGTTATGGGGCCCCCCACCCATGGTTCCATCTTGACATACCCCCAAGGTATCCATTTCTTTTTAAACAGAAGGGCTTGAACAGCTCCTGTGTGCTTTACTCTGTGTCATTTACCAAGGGGCATCTAGAAAAACAATCTCCCCAGCCCCCTCTTCTTATTTCTTAGCTCTGAGAATTATGTCAGGGACTAGGGAAGTGTGATGTCATAGAACGTTCCATAGAGTTCAAATGCCAGGTGGGCCACTTACGAGTAACATGGACCAGTCACTCCGCCCTGTCAAAAGCCTCACCTGTAACTTCTGGGGCCGAGTTATTGTAAGTAGTTATTGTAAGAGTTATTGTGAGAGTTATTGTAAGTTATTGTAAGTAGAAGGTCTGGTGAACACTCGATAAACCCAAACCCGTTGCCGTTGAGTCAATTCTGACTCATAGCGACCCTATACGACAGAGTAGAACTGCCCCATAAGGTTTCCAAGGAGTGGCTGGTGGATTTGAACTGCCGACCTTTTGGTTAACAGCCAAACACGTAACCACTGTACCACCAGGGCTCTGAGAACTCAATAGATAGTATTTTATTTTTTTATTATTCCAGTTTCCTTCGTATGTTCTAAATGGGCAGGGGTTAAGTAGCTGAACCATCAGCCAGTCTCATACGGGCACATGGCTCTGTCTAGAATGGGGCAGACAATGGAAACAAGCCCAAACCACACCAGCCTCATCAGCCGGATAAGGAACTATGCCCAAAGAGCAAGCCCTCAGATTGGGCTTATGATTTCTTAAACGATCAAGCCCAAGCCAGCACCATGGAGAAGGTATCCGAAGGAGAAGCTAAACTAACTCGACGTTGAATACTTGTTTATTCTCTTCCAGAAGCAAACAACACAACTCCAGGGTAGGTGGGAAGACTCTGCTCTATTTTTACTCTTCTAGCTAAGCTGCCTATTTTTGTTCGCACGCCTCAGTAACTGAGCACTTACCTTTCAGGCCCTTTTAGAATTCCAAAAACTTAAGGCTAAAAAATCCATTAATTAAAATTTTTTAAAAGTTCCCATGGAGTGACAGAAAAGGGGTCATTACTACTAAGAAAAAGGACTGAGAATGGTGGTGAGGAGCAGTCACTCAATTTTCTATCAGGAAAAAAAAAAAAAAAAAACACAGCAAAACCTCATTAAGTCAGTATCGGTTTATTCAAAAGAGCTTATCATTTGCGGCAACTATTCCCCAATCAACTGGATGCCTCTATTGTAATCTTCTTTAACTCTGAAAGTCTGATAATTAAATATACTAATACATCAGAGAGGCCAGACTTGGCTTATTTCAAGACATGAGGCACTTTGTGATAATGTCCATAATGTTTCTAGCAGTGCGACCAGCACATAGTAGGTATTCAATAGCTGCTAGCTCTCTTCCCCTGCATTTTGCATTATCAAAGCTGGTCTATAAGATGTCTAATCCTTATCAATAATAACAGTGGTTTCCATTTTAATATACTACCTTTTATTAAACTGGAGCTGCAAACTCTTAATAGCAAGGGCCTGTCCAGGGCACTTTAATCACTGCTGGATGCAGATGTCTCTCTGAGGAAAGCATGAGCAGTGTTCAGCAGCAAGGATGGGGACCGCCCACCTTCGTGTTGGCAGGATGAGTTACAGAATTGTATTATCAATGCAATTAGGCCCCAGCTCCCTCTGCACTTCCATGGTAGACCTCGCTGCTCTGTCCAATATAAGGTACTTTTCTCTGTGACCTGATTTCCAAAGCATTTTCCCCCTAAAGTGGCCACCACTGATGCCTGCATGAAATGGCCATCTTCTGCTTTTTGTGCCTGCCTTCCACTCACAGGTTTCCCAACATGAACACCCAGCTCAAAGGTAAACTGGCATCCAGGCTTTGATGATCATGATGGTGATGGCGATGATGGTGATGATGCTAAGTACTGGGCACTTACTGTGTGTCAGTGACTGTGCTGAGTGTTGTACAGGCGCTTTCCACATTTAATCCTCCTGACAACTCTTTGAGGAAGAGACTATTAATATCCCCATTTTGTAGGTGAAGAGTCTAAAGCTTACAGAGGATGAGTGACTTGCCCAAGGTCCACAGAAAATTAGTGGTCAGGCCAGGATATGGACTCAGGTGTGTGTGACTTATAATTCTACACCCTTACACAACTCCTCCCCCTCTTCCACCCCATTTCCAATGATTCCATCTCTTTCTTGTCTGGTCAGGAAGAGCAAATTAGAACTCCCAGTGAGCTGTTTCAGGGGCCCCCAATCAGAATCTAAGGTTGCGGCCAAGATCTAAATCCACATGCCATCCTTCCTCAGTCCTCCTGGGTGCATGGATAGAAGAAACAACCAGGGACCCACCCAAAAGGCAAAATATCTAGGGCTTAGATTGAAAGGGCTCCACTCATCTAATTCCGGGACCCCAGAGCTGAACCCCAGCAAACCCTGAGTCAAGCAACTTTCTATTTCAGGTGCTGAGTGGAAAGAGCTACAGTTTTGGCATCAGACACATTTGGATTTGAAATTTGACATTCTAGTAGAATGACAGTGGGCAAGATTTCCTATCTTTAAGATGAAGGAACCTGTACTGTAGGAATGCAGTGAGAATTAAGTGAAGAGTCCTGGGTAAAAGTGTGGCACTGAACCACACTGGCATGCTATAGAAGCTTCTTATGGATTAGTTTTTTTCCAGGCTCTTTCTCATTCTGTCCCCTCTTCCTTATTCTCAAGTCCAGCCCTCGTCCTCAATTCCATCTATACAGAAACATACGCACACACATAGTCCAGTCTAGTACCGAGCCTCTAAACCACTGGCCACCACCACTGTTCCTACTAGATGATGTTTACAAGTGAGACCCACTCTCATGGGTTCTAAGTCCCTAGAACTTTAACTCCTCCACTGTTTCTCCCAATCAAAAAGCATTTTTGGTGTATGAATGACTGAACAAGTGAAAGAGACATTATAAAGATAACTTAAAAACCAGTCAAATATATAAAAGCAGAAGTACATCATTTCCAAACTTGAGTATTTCAACATTCATTTGTAGTAAGATACTTATCATATACTAAACTAGCTTCCAGCTCTTTGCAGACAATAATTTATGTTCCTATTCCCCTGAGCCCTTGCATTTTAAAGTAAAATCCTAAAAGACTCAAAAGAGTGAATCTCTAATGGTACAAATTTTCATCCAAAGGTAGAAAAGGTCTTCGGGATGGAAGAATATGGCTGGATCCCTACCCGAGCCTACTCTGGGCTCAGAAGCACTCTTTGAGAAGATAAAACGTACAATATAACCACCACAGCTGGCTGTCAGTTGGTCTGGGGGCTACCTGTTTGGGTCCTCTAGGGAGTCAAACTACTAAAAGGGCATACAGCTCTTAGGCCAGCAGAGCTGGAATTGTTCTCAGCAGTGAGAAACCTGAAGAAACTCTGCAGGATGGTTTTTCCCCCTCCCCTAGCTGACCTACATTTGAGTGGGAAGTGAAACAGGTCCCAACCCTCTTTTGATGCATTCGGGAGCACAGCCCGGGTCGCACTGCACACCCTGTGCCCGCCGAGTTCTCTTTATGAATCATACATAAAGTAGAGGAGGAAAAGGCCTGCCAGCTCAACTTTTCACTTCACAGCAAAGCATAAAAGCACGCAGGAGGTAGCACAAGTTGCTTTCTTGAGAAGCAGGCCTTGCAGCAATCTGTTTACGAAAAGCAGGGGACCTTTGTAGTGGCACCGCTGAAACCAGAGGCCTGCCTGCATAATTGACAGAAACTGCACAACACAAGGCTGGGAGTTGGTGTCGCTGTGTGTGTCCTAGGGAACATGGGAAAGACCTATAACCAAAGTTTGGAACTCACGGTTCTGCTTTAAATTAGGTATGCAAAATACATGGTCACTTGCTCTGGCTCAGAGCTGGAAAGGGTAGAGATGGTGGGAAGAATGAAGGCTTTGAAATCAGAGTCCTGGGTTCACAGCCCTGCTCGGTCCCCAGCTTGCTAGATGACCCCACACGAGGCACTCAAGCTCTCCAAACCTTGATTTTTTCCTCTGTAAAATGGTGATACTAAATGTTAGTTCCTTTTCCTACATGGGTCTTCTTTTCCCTTCACTTAGGGTGATTAGGCCAAAATATGGGTATATGAGTAAGTGAGAGAGGGTCTTTCAGTGGTAGGCTGACGGCATTGTAGGGGTTATAGCAATCCCTCCCTCATTTTTCTCCCCCTTCTCTTGACCACCTCCCACCTCCAAAAATAACATCCATAGCATAAGAAGTGGGAGACTATTAAGAAAAAAAGTCAACTGTAGTGGAAGTGGACCAACTCAACAATCACAGCTAATGCTCAGAGCATGCTAACCTACTATACGTCAAGTACTATGCTAAGTGCTTTAGTGAGTTGTATCACTTATCCCTTGGCTCTCTCTCCAAAACTTCCTAGTGAGTTAGGCACTAATATTAACTGCACTGCATACAGCATAAAACACAGTTCAAAAAAATAAAGTAACTGTGCAAGCTGCCACTTAATAGGAGGGAGCTGGGATTCAAACCGGTATTTCTGACTCATGATCCTAAGCTTTGGTCTGCTAAGCAAGTGCTTGCAA
>NW_004443989.1:1834971-1846224 GCF_000243295.1 Trichechus manatus latirostris | reverse complement strand
TATCATTATTTCACAAAAGAACTATTGTAAAAACAAAAAAATAATAATACAGGTAAAATTTAAGAGCAGATAAAAAGGGAGCAAACATCTACCACTTCTAATCACCATGATTTTATAAAATAAAAAAAAATATTTTAACACTAAAAACACATTGGACATATCACATCATAAAGGCCAATCATTTAAATAAAATTAATTCAGCTTTATAACAAACCAACCTCACTCCTGTCCTGATTTTTCCACAGTTAGTGGCAACTGGATTGTCCTGATGTGCACCAGTCTGAATTCTGGTGTTGGCAGTCAGTGCTATGTCCACCCAGTACTAGCTCCGCGGCTGACTATGCGATGAAAATGATGTCTGACGTGGCAAGTCCTTGGAACTCATGCTGCAGAATCTTCCAAGGACATAACAAGGACTGGTCTGCGTCCACTTCCCAAAGTGAGGTTTACATATGGTCCCTTCATTCACTCAGTCAATACCTGTTGAGTGTTTTCTTAAGGTCTGGCCCCAGCCACGACCTGGGAATACAGTTGTGTCGGGGTCCCCCAAACCACAGCCAGGTTCGGTGATTCGCTAGAAGGACTCACAGGCATCCACACAGAGTCACACTCATGGCTGACTTATTATAGCAAGAGGATACAGAGCAAAACCAGCAAAGGGAAAAGGCACGTGGGGCAAAGTGTGGAGGAAACCAGACACAAACTTCCAAGAGTTCTCTCCCAGTGAAGTCACACAGGGCGCCCTTAATGCCCTCAGCAACGAACAGCAAAACATGTGTCAAGTGCTGTCTACTGGGGAAACTCATTAGAGAGTCAGTGCCCCGGGTTTTTTGTTGGGGGCTGGCCATGTAGGTGCTCTCTGCCTGGCACACACAAAAATATAAAACTCCCAGAAGGAAAGCAGGTGTTCAGCACAAACCATATGGTTTGTACAGACAGGTTAGGCACAGTGATCCACTCTTTACTGTTCTGGGATTGATGGGAAACTTCCTGAAATCCAAGTTCCCAGGTGCCAGGCAAAGCCAGCCTTGCACGCAGGCCTTTCTCAGGACGGCAGTCTCAGGCCTGATGTGTTAACTCTTTTCTGAACAACAGTGGTGAATGCAACAAGGCACAGTGCCTGGCCTTGTGAGACTTACAGCCTGGTGAAGGCTGTCATGAATGTAATGAATGCATCACTCATTCATTCAGCAATTATTTTTGAAGACTTTCTACGGGCCAGTCACTGGTGATAAATAATCAACAAAACAGACTAAAATTGCTGCCTCATGGAGCTTAGGGTCTAGTGAGAGCAGATAGATAAGAAATGCATATGTGAGTAACACATAGTTAAGTGCTATGGAGAAACAGAAGGGAAGGGAAGCGAGGAGTACCCCTGCATACAGGTAGGTGTGGGAGAGGGAGGGGGAAAGCATAGGTACTGGAAAAAGGAGAGCTGACTGAGTCCATAAGGTCAGGAAAGGCCTGCCTGAGAGACTGATAATCCAGTTGAGCCCAAAAGGATGAGATGGAGTTTATTAGCTAACGCAGGAGGGGAAGGATGTTCCATGCAGAGTGAACAGCCTGTGCAAAGGCCCTGTGGCAGGAGGGGGCCTGGTAGGATCCAGGTGGAAGTGATGTGAGAGGAGGCTACAGAGATTGGCAGGAGTCTTACAGGGCCTGGCAAGGATTTAGGTTTTTATCTCAAGGGATATGGAGAGCCAGTAAAGGGATTTAAGCGAGGAATAGGGAATGGGGTGGTGGTGAGCCTGGATTAGTATTTTAGAGAAATAACTCTAGCTTCCACCGGAGAAAGAGATTTTAAGAGAGGCAAGGGGGGATATCAGTTAGAAATCTTATGGCACTAACTCACAGATTCAGAATTCATCCTACACTCTTATCAAGTGCACTGCAGAGAGACAAAGGAAGGCCAAACCTCATCAGTGTTTTCTGTACCCCACCCTTATGGAGGGGGAAAAAGAAAAGACTCAAGAGGAAAAGTCTTCCTGTTTTTAGAAAGTCTTTTAAATGGTGTAAGAACCCCAAAGGGAAGAGTCTAACTTGGAAAAGCAAGCAGTAGTGCCCTTTGAAAAGTTTTAATTTTATTTTAACTTTGCTAAATCTACTTACATTCACATTCTGAAATATGTATGCATGATAAAACACTGCAGTTATGGTCTATTGGGTTAAAAATCGACTTTTTGGAATGGGTTCAAGGGAATACTTATACAAAAGACCTCAGAATGGAAAGTAATTCTGCAGATAAAATAGAATGGAAACATCCCCTAAATATGCCCCTTGCAAGATAAATGCACAATGAGGAGGGCTGTGGAGCTGTCCCTAATGGGACGTTCACAACAGCCAGCCTCTCAATCCCTCATAGAACCAGCTGGAAGGGAAGTGCCTGGCTAGTCTTCAGCATCAACGTTCATATTTTTCCAAGGGTCTCTCCTCTTCATTTCATAATTCAGCTTAAACCAAGAAATTAACCCTCAATTTAAAACAGTGAAATTCCATTATAACATGCCACTCACAAAGCATGGTGCAACTAGAGTGTTTATTTTGCAAAGTTCCAGACAAAGAGAGCTATTACAAAAAAAAAAAAAAAAGTTACTGGAATAAATCCACCAACAAGCATTTCTGTGCTTATTTTGGGTAATTATCCTTGCATGGGGAGGCATACAAAAGAGGAAGAAAATATGGTTCTGATCCTCAAGGAGTTGAAGGGTGGTTCTCAGTTCCCAGTGTGCAGGAGAGCTTAATACAAATACATTTCCTGGCACCCACACTCCCATCTAAACCCTGAACCGAGTGTGTTAGAATATTTGCACAGGAAAGTATATTTTAAGCAAATAAAGGGGCTTCTGGTGGGGGCCGGAGCCCTGGTTGCACAGTGGTTAAAGTGCTCGGCTGCTAAGCAAAAAGGATAGCAGTTTGAACCCACCATCTGCTTTGCAGGAGAAAGATGTGGCAGTCTGCTTCTGCAAAGATTTATAGCCTTGGAAACCCTACAGGGCAGTTCTTCTCTGTCCTATAGGGTTGCTATGAGTTGGAATTGGCTTCAGCGCAGTTCTTTTTTTTTTTCTGGTGGCAGCTGGGATTCAGAACCATTGATTTAGGAAGACAGAGAACCTTCAGGAAACGTTGCTGTTAATATGCCATTGCACTGGCCCCCAACTCAGGGTGACTCCATGCATAATAAAAAGAAATGTTGCCCGGTCCTGTGCCATTCCCATGATCAAGCTGCAGACTGGACCCCTGTGGTCCATACGGTTTTCATTGGCTGATTTCTGAAAGTAGCTCGCCAGGCCTTTCTTCTTAGTCCACTTTAATCTGGAAGCTCCACTGAAACCTGTTCAGCATCACAGCAACACGCAAGCGTCCACTGACAGGTGGTAGCTCTGCATGAGGTGCATTGGCCAGGAATTGAATCTGGTTCTCCTGCATGTAAAGTGAGAATTCTACCACTGAACTAGCTGACCCCATAAAGCCGAGTTGCCAGTGACTCCACCAGCGTGATTTATGCTGCTCTCCAGCGATGCTCAGTAGCTCAGGAGCAGGAGCCAAGGCAGACCACTGGGGACCTGCAACGTATTAAGCGGCAACACATTAAATGTGGGTAGGGGGTTTGGGTTTTAGGATGCCATCGAGAATACCTCCTCCCAAAGACAGGCTTATGTTCCATTGATGGAGCTAGAACTCTGGACAGGCCAGACCACGGGCCAGACCACTAACCAGGCATTGCATGGAGCCATGATGTTCTCACTGTTTAGGCTCAGTGGAAATTTCTTTGTGCTCATGCCCTACAGGTGAGCACCACCTTCATAACCATGTCAGCATTCGAAACTGCGTTCATTAGATACCTGTTCCTTCAGGCAAATGGATTCAAGCCAGAAATCGCAAGAGGAATAATACCTTCTCATTCGCCATTGTGCCTTCTGCAATAAATAATTTCCAGTCAGGGTGCTAGAGTATTCCAAATGATAGACATATTACGTTCATGAAGAGAACTTTAAGGAAAACCTTCTTGCAATAAAAGTGAGGGCTCTTCCCCCCTTCTTGGCATCCCAGCTTGCCATAGAAATCAGTGATTTTCTGAATTTCTGCCAAGTATAGATGGTTTAGCATGCTATTAGATTAGTCTGTTTATACAGAAACAGCCAAAAATAGGAAACACACAGAAGCTATTAAAGATATTGTCCTGTGAGGGAAAGATTTGAATGGTTTTCTTACTGCAAGTGGGAAATAAGACATGAGTCAGTATTGATGTGATAAAGAAGTTAATGTGTTCTAAAGCAAACCATTGGTTTCTTCATCTTGTTTCAGAGGTGACAATAAAAGGAACATACAGACAATTATTTAGGGTTGGATGAGCATGGAAGCTAGGGCACACTCTGCACAGCCCAATTGGGCCTGCTACTTAGAAATGCATCCCTTTTAGCAAATAATGCTAGGGCACTGGGGGAGTTTTCAAAAGGGAAGATGGTCCCAGGCCAAAAAAAGATAAAAGAAAAAAATAATAATAATATAAAGTTTCAGAAATTCAGAAGTGAAATTCCAGTTTCACTTCTGCCCGTGGGTTGCTCTGCAAACTAATGAAAATCATATGACCTCTACGTCAATGTGATTCAAGACAGAGGCCTTCTATTGAGTTCTATGTGTAAAAGGCTGTGGAGTCTTACTTTCCTCATCTATAAAGTGGGTGGAGGCACCTGTACTTTGAAGGCTGCAGGTCACCTCGCTTCCCTGCAGTAAAGTCATAAAATGGCCTAGGTAGGAAGGACCTTGCCACATCCTGGCCACACGAGCCACTCCTGAGAGCATTTCAGGATATGTAACATTTGACTCTACAAGTGAAAGTACGTCTACTTACACATATGAAGGCCAGAACTGTATATTATTTCCCTCTTAGTTCACAGTTGAAAATCACAAAAAATAGTGCTTTCTTACACAACACATATTTCTTACGAGGTCCTCATCTTCCTGTCTGTCCACTGAGGCCTGGTGAGTAACTCAGAATGTGCTGGAGAGCCTAATATCAAAGAAAGGTGAATCCTCTGTCTTCTACCCAGAGCGCATTTGTTTTCTATCGCTAGGTAACAAATCACCACAAATTTAACAGCTTAAACACACCGTTCACTACCTCACGGTTTCTGTGGGTTAGAAGCTTGGGCCCGGCATTGCTGATTCTCAGCCTCAGCGTCTTACCAGGCTCTACTCTAGGTTTCAGCTAGGGCTGCAGTCTCATCAGAGGCTTGACTGGAGAAGGATCCATGTCCAAGCTCCCTCAGGTTGTCCACAGAATTAATTGCCTTGGCATTGTAGGATTATAGTCCCCATTTTTCTAGTCGGCCGCTTCGGGATGCTCTCAGCTCCTAGGGGCCACTTGAAGTTCCTTACCATGCGGTCCTCTGTCTAGGCCCTCTCACAACATAGCAGTTGGCTTCTTCAAAGCCAGCCATAAAAAGAGAGTGTCTCTGACTTCAGTCCTTCTTTTAAGGGGGTTCACCTGATTAAGACAGGCCCACACAGCATGATCTCCCTTTGGATTAAATTAAAAAATCAACTAATTTGGAAGCTTAACTACATCAGCAAAATACCTTTATTTGCCATATAATGTAGCCTAATCAAGGAAGTGACGTCTCAGAAATGACATCTCATCATCTTTGCCATATTCTATTAATTAGAAGCAACTCATATGCTCCACCTACCCTCAAGAGGGTGGGGGTCACACAAGGGCATGGACAGCAGGAAGCAGGAAATCACTGGGGCCACCTTAGGACCTATCCATCACACAGAGGTAGAAAACATGGGGATCCACTTCTAAAGAAAGTTTCATCATAGTAGGGTCAGATTTACTTCATTTATGTGTGTGAGCTTAGGAAGTTGACACAGGGGGAGGGAGTAGAGGAATAAAGATAGAATTCTGTCATTTCTTCCAAATAGTTAACACTTTTCAAGGTTTTCCTAGAATTGCCCGCTGCCCAGTAACATGTAAGAAAACATGGGCACATTCACAGTGTACAGTAAAAGCGGCTGACATTTGGGCAACCAAAACCCTCCTTCAACCAGCACAACAATGAACATGGATATCCAGGGGCACTAAAGCATCAAGAAAAGCCACAGCAAGTCAAAGACAGACCTGCATCTAATTGTCAGAAAGACCAGAAGACTGCAGGGTTTTTAAGTAGGACGATGATTGATAAGCGGCCCGATCAAATGTTATAAGGCAGCCAAATAAAAGCAAAATTCTGTGGACACCAGGCACAAGGAAAATAGGAAGGCATCTGGGTAGAAGAGGAAAAGCAGCTGGAAGAAGAATAAGCAATGGCAAGAGGAAAAGAGAAATCAATCGACGGGGGAGAGATGTAAGGGGTGAGGCTGAGATGAGAGAATGGAAAGGAGGGAGATGGGAACACATTTCACACAGGAGGAGCCAAGTGGTGGAGAGGAGAGGGCACGAGCAAATGTCACCATCAGTTAACTGGGAAGTTCAGTTAAACAGGATGGTGTGCCAGTTAAGTACAACTCCACTGAGCTTGGCAGCCCTATTCTGACCATTAACTTTAATGTTTCGCGGAACCCTGGCACTTTCACAGGTGTGTGTTTAAACCATCTGGTTTCTATGCTGTACCCTACCTGTTAAAATCCAGCATCATCAAAGAGAAATTGTGGGCCAAGGAGGGGAGTGGGAGAAGAGAGAGGAGGTAAAATGCTGCCCACGCTTTACTTTCAACACAATGAGTCTTTAAACAATCTCTGAATAGGATTATTTTATTTTGAAACTGTGATGCAAAAAAAAAAAAAAAAAATACTGTGAGAAGTTTTAATCTCCAGAAATACAACTGGGGTAAATAAATTGCTCCAAAACAAAATCCCAGTGAAATAAGTACAGTGCGTGGTGACCCAGACATGATAAATGAAAGGGGAAATAAACTCAGGAGGAAATTCATATCCAAAAATATGTCTTGTCTTTACAGTAGTGATATTTATAAATTTGACACACTCTCAAGTAGCGCTCACTGAAGATTATTTCTATGCATATGTACATTCCCCCAGCCCACCAGTGTGCCCCCCCCAAAAAAAAGTCCCAAACATATTTCTTGATAATCAATTCCTGTGCAGTACAAATGCATCAAGAAGCAGGAAGTACACTGATAAATATTAAAATATTGTGCCAAATGCGAACTCCTCAGGGGACAGAAGTCCCAGATACAGGTTCCTGGGGGCATGGAGCTGCCCCACACTCCCAAACGGCCTCTAGAATCTGGTCTGGATAGGACACTTGTCAAAGGCACCTCCACAACTGAACAGATCACTAAAGAGCTAGTTTCTCCCTTCTAGGGAACAAAGCCTGAGCCTTGAAAGTCCCCTGGTTCCTTCCAGTTGTCATAGTAGAAAGTTCTCTACAGGGCTGGGTGAACGCAACTTCTGAAGCACAAAACACCCTGATTGATTGGAAGTGCTTTCCAAGAATTCCAAATGTGGACAATCAGCAGGTTATTAGCAAAAGCCCTGAGACCAGGTCCCTTCAGCAACTTAACAACTGTCTCTCCTAAACACCCAATTAAAATAGCCTGTTGTTCCCTAACCAGTTGCCATCAAATCTATTCCAACTCATGGAGACCCCAAGTGCATCAAAGCAGAACTGCACTCCATAGGGTTTTTAACGGCTGATTTTAAAGATTGCCAAGCCTTTCTTCCAAAACACCTTGGATGGATGCAAACCTTGAAACTTTCAGTTAGTAGCTGAGTGCGTTAACCCTGCACCACCCAAGGACTCCTGGTCGGGGCAATTCCTTAGATTTCACATTCCTGAAAGTGAAAGTTATAATATTCTTGATTATTTGTTTTTCTCAACATTAGCTAATAAGCATATGATGTTGATCAGCTGCATGTCTGATACTGTCCTAGGTATTCTACATTCATTATCAATTAGAGATTGTCTCCCACTATTTGACAGAAAAGGAGGCTGAGGTTAGAGATAAATCTACTTTTTCAGTGTTCCGTGGTTAATAAGGAGCAGAGCTAGGTCTAAAGGAATCCAGAAAAAGATAAGGCCTACAGCAACAATCCTCTCAAGTTTTCTTTTACATTTATATTGAACCATAAAACTGGGGTCACGGCTTTCTCTTACTCCAGGCTTCTAGCTTGGGGGAGATCCCGGCTCAGCACATCCCAGGCACCAGTGAAAAGCTTGTCGGCTCAGCCATGGACCATCACACATTACAGGGAAGAGCCTTCAAGCTGCCTTCTCTCCCCTAGTTCTTTCTTAAGGAGCAAGAGAGATTCTCATAAGTAATTATGCACATTACAAGGGTTAAAGCAATGATGGCTTTGTCTCCTGGACACCATGGATGCTGTTCAGGAAGAGGTTCAAAGTGAGAACTGCCCCAATGTTTGCTATTTGAGATGGGGGGTGGCTACAGCAAGGTTCTGGATTGGGGCAGATCAGGACTGAAGTCCCTGCTCTGCCACTGTGACCTCCGATGAGTCATTTCATGCACTAGGACTCCTTTGTGAAATGTGGGCACGGACAACCTCACAGGCTTGATTGATAGTAGGGGCTCAATAAATATTAGTTGCTCACAGTGTTGTTGGGAGCCCTGGTGGCACAGTGGTTAAGTGTTCAGCTGTTAATCAAAAGGTTGGTAGTTCGAGTCCATCAGCAGCTCCTTGGAAATCCTATAGGGCAGTTCTACTCTGTACTATAGGGTTGCTGTGAGTTGGAATCGACTCAATGGCAGGGAGTTTTTGTTTGTTCGTTTGTTGATAGTGCTGTTGATATGATGATGATGATGATGATGAAGATAAAATAAAGATATAAAAATCTTTCCTGACTCACAGTTTGTTACAAAAGTGAGCACTGTGCAAATGAAAAGGTGTTATACAGAGGTAGGTTAATATTTTGATTGACAGAAATGTCAAAATACAGCAGGGTTGCGTCATTCATCATTCAAACAAACATTTCCCCAGTTCCTGGGATATGCAAGCATTGAGCTGATGGGGCTTAAGGGCATGGAGACCAGATGGCACAGAGGGGGCAGGGCATGCACACAATGTCAGGGCACAGAGCATGATGGGGGGAGACCCACTGGAGAGGTGCCGGCACAAGGGGAGCCCTAGGCGCAGGTGGAAAGGCTCACTTCCGGCCTGGGATTGGAGGAGGCATCTCTGGGATTCTCGCTCACCTGCCTTGAGCACCACGTGCAGGAACAGTGGCTGGACTCGCTCCGTGTGGCTGCTCACTTACACCATGTGTGTTCCCACCTGGCCAGTGAACTGAACATCACAGATAAACTGATCAATCCTGTGAAATAAGTGGGCAAATTCGCAACATTACAAGTTTGACCACTTTTTTAAACTGAATTGACCGGTCAATTTGGGGAATTGAACAAAATGACCAGACTATTTATCTGCCGGTGGACACATTAAAAAGGTCTGGCAAAGCTGCCCATATCATCACACTTGGTTTTGTCTCTTCTCAAGTCATGTCCACTACCTTAAATGTGTCCCTTATAAAAAGAAAACAAATGACATATAACAACTTACTTATGAAATTTAAAAAAAAAAAAAAGGTAAGTGTGTGTGTGCGTATGGTCACACACACCAGGAGAAAGCAGAAGACAGTTGTCACCAATACCTTTGCTAGGCTGTGGGGGTAGAGAATTCTACCGGGGGCTGGGAGGGGGGTTTGCAGGTAACTAATGCTATTATAAACCAGTTGCCGTCAAGTCGATCTTGACTCGTGGTGATCCCATGTGTGTAGAACCAAAACTGTGCTCCACAGGGTTTTCAATGGCTGGTTTTTTGAAAGTAGATCACTGAGCCTTTCTTCTGAGGTGCCTCTGAATGGACTTGAACCTCTAATCTTTCAGTGAGCTGCTGAGACCGTTACAATTTGCACCACCCAGGGACTCCACTATAAGAGTAACCTATTGATTTCCTAAGACAATCATTTCCTCCCTTCCTTCCTACAACATATTTTGAGTCTACTGTGTGCCAGTCACTGGGGGCGTGGGGAAGAGAGAGAGGCAGTCCCCGACCTAGAAGAGGCTGTGGTCTGTCCAGGAGCCTGCAGCTGGGCATCTCCCATTTGTACCTTCAAGAGTGGTTGGATCTCATCAGTCAGAGTACACAGGGGATGTGGAGTCCATACCATGTTTCTATAATGTTATAACTTAGCCTACAACCTCCTAAAAATGGTGCAAATACTTATATTTAAGTTTAACTAAAAATTTAAAACTTTAAAAAATAGTTTTATGCACATAATCACACAAAAGAGTCCCCAGTCTCAGAACACATTCCATATTTCTGAACTGCCAGTACATTAGCCTCATCTTCCAGCAAGATTAGGGCATCCAGCCCAGGGCAAGGTTTATTAAATATTTGTTAACCAATTAAACTGTGTGTTACAAGGAGCTGTGCCAAAGGAATCTCTAAGAATTCACTGAAAAGACCACTATGCCCATATTTCTAGGGTATACATAAAACACTGCATGGCACAGCCTGCTGCCGGTACCCTACTCTTGCCTCACCCATTCTCAGTATCAAGGAAGGTGTGAGTCCCTAGACCGGGACTAAGGTGTCACCTGCCATGCACCTCTATATCCCTTAGCACAAGGACTCACATGCTCCCCTGAAATCAAGGGATTGGCACCAACAGGCATTGGCTTAGCTTACCAGGGCCCACAGTGGCCTTCAGGAATGCTATAGCAGGAGGCCAGCAGGGTACACAGCAATGGGCAGGGGGGCTCTGCTGACCCAGATCTGCCACCTCCACTCCAGCCATGACAGAAGGGATGGCTCAGACCCCAGCTTGAAAGTCAACAATCTAGACTCTCCTAGATTTGCTGGTTGGCTAGTATGATTAAAAATGATAGGTAGAAAGCAGAGACTCAAACTGATACGTACACACCAATGTTCACTGCACAGTTATTCACAATACACCCACTCCTCACTTATTGACATAGGTGGGTTCCAAAGACCAGATCATTATGTGAAAATCAGCATTATGCAAAAATGGAGGATGACCACATCAGATCGCAAAATGGAGAATGATTACATCATTACATTAATGTCACATTACATCATTATATAACTGCTAAACCACTGAGCATCATGCTCCATCCAGTCAAGCTGACACATAACCTTCATCATCGCAGCCAGCGTTACTCTCACCTCACACCCTGGCATTCGTTACTACCAGATGTACATCATTAACATGCACAATCGATGGATAGCAGATTTTTTACTATTGTTTAAAATGCAAAA
>NW_004443989.1:1799971-1829971 GCF_000243295.1 Trichechus manatus latirostris | reverse complement strand
GATCTGCCCATCAGTCCAGCACAGACATGCCCACTGGACATCATTAATTGGAGAGTGCACCACTGTGGACATTTGAGGACAATCCTTACAATTGTCTTTTCTCCTCAACAAGCCCAGCTCACTCAAGTGTTCAGGTACTCAGTTACATTCAACACAGACAAATTCACTTATCCTCAACAAGTGGCCTATTGATTTTTGCCTGTTTTCAGAACAGCCTGGGGCTTTCTGAACAACAATAGTGTCCCCTATTTAAAAAAAAAAAAAAAAAAAAAAAACCCTGCGATTCAGGGGAATGCCCTCTACCGCTCAGGAATCAGGCTTACTTCACATCTGTCTGGGTCTGTTCATAGATTCAACCCAGTCAGCGACGCTAATCTTCACGGTACTCTTTTCACCTTGCTCTGGACGGAATCTGGCATATTCCTTGCCTTTTAAAGCTGAGAGGTCAATGGGATTCGCTTTTGTTCAGTAGGGGCTCATATTAAGTGTACAAGAAATTCTCTGACATAGCAGGAATGGGGCATCAGACATCCTTTTCTTTCTTTTTTGGTAATTAACTTGCAAAAACACATTCCAGTTTTCTAGAAGGCAAAAAGAATATAAATCCACAGTAGCCACCTGAGTTATTTTTATAGAAAATAACATCATTTATATAAAAATAGACGTAGAAAAAGAAATGATAAAAAACACACGAAACAAAATGTACTGAACTCTTTAAATAGATATACTACATTAAAAACGAGGAGACTACAAATAGAACCGCTTTTTGTTGAAAGGGGTGATCTGTTTTTATGCTAATTACATTGTTTGCGTTTCAGTAATAGCCCAGTGGTAACTTGTGATTTCCTTAAAGAACTATGATGATTGGTTGTGGACTATTACTTTGATAGCCACAGATTCTAAGTGTAAACTTAACAATGTCCTTAATTTGGGGGGCAAATACTCCTCTTAGCAGGATGTTTCTCTTATTAACAAGGATATATTTTGACAACAGACATCCAATTTGGATGCTGACTCTATTAGAAATGTGCACGTTTCAGCTTCTTTCCCCACTCAGAGGCGTTTAAACTTGCATGTTAGTTTGAGGGTCAAATAGATGCCGGAAAGAAAAAGAACAAATAAACACACATCATCACGCCATCAGAAGGAGGGTTCAATTTGACCACTGAGTGCTTCAACATCATTTCATCAGGGCTTCTTCCTGTCACTTTGATGAAGAACAAAGATACCTGGATATTTGCATCAGCTGTAAACACTCCGGAATGTTGAAAAAAACAACAAAAAACCCAGATTTGTGCCTCCAGACACAAACGGTTAGAGTTGTAATTCTGGATAGTGCTGAGTCTTTAAGTAATGAAATTTAAGATTTTTGGTTATTAATGAGGTTGCTCTAGAGAGGAACTGGGTGATTTTTAAAATCTAGGCACATTTTTTGATTCTCCAGTTAGCACAAAAGTAATAGAAAACTGTCCTTTTTAATGGCAGGGGTGGGGGCGGGGGGGAGCTGTCTGAAGTGGCCTTGTCTCCCTTTCGCTGAGAACAGAAAAGACTCTCTGACATAAGCCCCATCTTTGTGTTTTGCTTTGCACCTGGAGAGTGCTTTTTTTTTTTTTTTTTTAAGGCTAAGAAGTCAAGTCACCAAATATTGATTACTTACAGCATGCCTTAGTGCCACACACCTTGTGGGGGACAGAGGAGGCAGGAGGCTGGAGAGCCAAGGCTAACGTTTAAAACCATTATCAGGGAACAATAAAGTATCCAGTATTACCAAGTGGTAAGCCTCCGGGATACAGATACATCAGACATTCCTAGACTTTTAGAATTAAAGCTCTAGTAAAATTTTTTTAAAAAATCAGAAAACTGGCATAGACTTGTCACCTTTATTTTGCCAATTCAGGACTTTAAAAAGAAAACAAAATCAGACAGAGAACCCAAAAGAAAACAAAACGGAAGGAAGGGAGGGGAGAGGAGCAGAGGCGGGGGTGGGGGGAGGAGGGGGAAAGGAAGGGAAAGGGAGAAACAAAAAGAAACTCTACCATTTTTTTTTTTATCACCTTTTTTAAAAGGAAAAGATATAGTAACTTTTTTTTTAAAAGGGTGGGTGAATGATACAATTCGAAAAGAAATGACAGGCTGGTTTTTGTATGTTTTTTAGTAACTTTTTTTTAAATTGTGGTAAAAATATAGGTAACAAAACATTTGCTATTTCAACAAGCTTCACATGTACAGTTCTGTTTTTTTAATGGATACAATGTGCTTTATGAAAAGCTCACTGCTTTGTCTTTTTCTCATTTTAAACAGACAGGTGAAAATTTTTTCACAGTTGGGCCTTTGGTAGCTGACACATGACACTTTTCCTGCACTCGTCCTTGTACATCCCTCAGCACTGTGCCTGGCACGCATGAGTTGCATGACTAGCTGTTGAATAAACGTGGGGCCACATTTACACACGAGCATCTCCCGAGCACCTGGTCCACAGGGCCAGAGGAGTCAGCACACAAGGACAGCATGGTGGGCCATAAGGGCGTTGGTGTGGTGAAGAAGACAAGGAAGGGCATCCCCAGGACGTACACCATTTGGAGCACATTTGAAAACATGTTGGGTCCACCCAATTATGAAACATCTGAATGCTGGTGTCTTCAAAATTCAGGTTCTACTTTCTGAGGGAGTCAAGTGGGGTTTAGTCAGATAAAGAGCTGTTGTTGTAACTAGGTGTCGTGGAGTCGGTTCTAGCTCATGGCGGGCCCATGTGACAGAGCAGAACAGCCCCCATTGGATTTTCTAGGCTGTAATCTTTATGGAAGCAGATCGTCAGGTCTCTCTCCTGCGGAGCTGCTGGATAGGTTCAAACTATCCACTCTTCACTTAGCAGCCGAGCACTTAACCGTTGCATCACTAGGTTTCCTTATTCAATATATTAGAAAGCATTCCCTGTCCTTGCTCCCACTGCACTGGCTCCAGTCAGATGAGCAATGAAGTAGTCTCTTTCAACTTCATTTCAGGATATATATATATGTATTTTTAATGCATATAGTTTCTTGTGTTTTCCCAGTGGAGGTTGTCCCATGAACCTCAGAGTTGAAGAGGGTGAGAGTACAGACTTTGGGGTCAGACAGGCCTGAGCTGACATCCTGGCTTCCTCTGTCCCCACCTGCTGACTGGGCAGTTACTTAAACTCTGAGCTTTAGTTGTCTATCTGTGGGTACCTATGAGTTGGAATTGACTCAACGGCAATGGGTTTGGTTTTATTTTATTTTGGTCTGTGCCATGAGGACAAAGACTGTCTCAGCTCTGCAGAGGGGCTGAGAGGAGATAATGTGCATAAAACGCATAGCACGAAGCCTGGCCCACGAGGGGGATTTAATAAATAGCAAGTGAAAAGAAAGAAAGAAGAAAACCCAGCTGATGATCATTCCATCTTAGCCCCATTCACGATCTCTGAAATTGTGCTGGAGGCTGGTGAGGGAAAGGATATGAAATCTTGTTGAATCAAGAACACAGAAAGGTTCCACTCGAGAGGATAAGAAGAGAAATGGAAATTAAGCCACAGCGACAACTTAAAAGTATGTGCAGACCAGTCATCAGAGATTCAAGTCTCAGTTTAGCGCTGACCAGCTATGTATGTGACTTGGGAGAAATCATTTAATTTTCTAAGACTCAATCTTCTCATATGGAAAATGGAGATAATAACAGTATCTACTCATAGGAGGCTTGAATGAGGTTCCTAGGAGATAAACCACATAAAGTACTATACCCAGTGCCCAGCATTCAGTAAAGAGATCATTAAACAACTATGACTTATTATTACCACTATTAGTAGCAAGAAAATGATCAGAATCTTCGTGAGAGACCAGGCAGGAAGGCAATGCTGCTGTAGATCTCATTTTATCTTCTGTTTGCAAAGGGTGATGCTACTAGCACAATGTCTTTCACTGTCGAGCCAATAGGATCTCTTCAGCAGAGAACATGAAGATAAAATGTGAAGGGGAAGATGCTAAAGAAACAGGTAACTCCCACGGTCCCCTCTGCTCTGACAAAAGAGTGATTCTGTTAGTGTGGTTAGTTCAAAACAGTATATTAAGCCCAATGGAATCATTTTAAAATAAGATTCTAATTTCAGGAACCTAAGGAAGTCTGCATTTTAATATTTCATTGTATGTCAAATACAAAACCATTGTTTGCCTGACTCTATAATTTACTGTGAGACAGACACTGTGTGATTGCTACAGCAAGATGAAACACGCAATGATTCTGCTAATAAAACAATTGGATCATAAGGCAAAGCACAGCTCGGCAGTTTAAACAGAGCTGAATACCCCTGAGTAGAGCTCTGCATAGTCTAATATTCCCAGTTGGAATTTCACCTTTCTCTACTCTTCCACAGAGAAAATCACTGAAATAGCCTGCTAACAATACTATTACTATCTCCCTAACTTAATCCTTTGTTCCTTCCAAAGAAAAGACTGCTGCTGATTATGAATATTCCTCTCTACAATTTCCATCAATTAATATACTACCATGTTCTTAGTACGGCATTAATAGCTTCTTGATTTACATTAGAAAGTATATATTTTACACCACGAGTAAAGCTATTTCTTCCCCTTCAACGGAAAGTGCTTATATAAAAAGAACTTACATTTGGAAAATGAAAGTGGGGGGGAGGGGGAGTAATTGCTTGGAAATAATATATTCTATTCTCCTTACTGGTTTTCCTCCTCTCTGCTGGGGAATTCCTAGGAGGCAGGGCAGCTCCTCTGAGCCTCCTTTGTCCTTCACCCTCCCTTCTGTAGAGACGTTCTGAGCCCAGCTGGGGCAGCTGCCCTGGATCTGTCTTTGAATGGGACAGGGAATTTGCAACATGCCCTTCACAAAAATCCAAAGAGGCGAAGAGGGGTCTAGCCCCATTCTGGGTGAATAAAATGAGTTGGGTAGCGGTGAAGATCAAAGAAGTTTTGGTGATGAAGAAAGAGTTCTGTTTGACCCAGAGAAAGGAAGACCCAGATTTGACTCTCTAGCCCTGCTATGCAAGGAGTCACATGAGCCCAGGTGTCACTTATACTCCCTGAGTCTTGGGTGCCATCGTTGTAAAATTAGGACAAACATGCTCACTTCCCAGACACGTCCTGCAAACTAAATGGGGTCTAGTGTGTAGGTAATGCTTCTCATGGCAATGGATGCATCATAGATGCTCTGGAAGGAAGAACAGTGTCCTGCCATCTTCTCAGGAATGTCTAAAGCCACAGGTGCCTCCACCCATGAGGACTGGGATGATGGCAGGCTCTGCACTCCCACTGCCACCTCGGAGAGGGAGGGCTTCCAGGCCTGGGGAGTCACCTCTCACAGTGACCTTTTTAACTGTTCTAGACCTCTGGTTCCAAGAACTGAACATTCTCCAGGTGGCTGTTCAGGTGTTGAGATCTAGAACTTCCTCACTGGTATGTATTCAGTGCTCATACTTTTACTGCCCCACTGTCCTGCTGCAGTTTCAGGGCCACCTCACCTGCCACAAGGGTTTACCAATGACTCTAGGAGACTATGCTTCTGGCCTCAGTTCTGCCACTGGCTACCTGTGTGGCTACCAGGCAGGTACTTAACCTCTCTGGATTGTAGCTGCACACACAAAATGAGGATGCTGGCTTTGAGGGTAAGACAAAACTGGCATATTGCATAAGGCTTCCCCATGCAGGGGTGGGAAAAAAACTAAATTGGTTGCCAACATTTAAAAATGGAGACTTCATAAAAATCTTGAGTCCCCATTTCTCTTAAGAAGCAATCTCACATTGCAGCATTATTCACAATAGCAAAAAGATGGAAACGACTTAAGTTCCCATCAACAGATGAATGGATAAACAGACTATGATACATTTGCACAACAGTAAATAACAATGATGAATCTGCGACACATCTCCCAACACAGATGAATCTGGAGGCCATTATGCTGAGTGAAATAAGTCAATCACAAAAGGATAAATACTATATGAGACCACTATTATAAAAACTCACGAAAAGGTTTATACACAGAAAGAAACAATCTTTGTTGGTTACAAGGAAGGGGAGGGGTGGGAAGGGGTGGGGAGGGAAAAACACTAACTAGACAATAGATACGTGGTAACTTTGGTAAAGGGTAAGACAGTACACAATACTGGGAAATCAGCACAGCTTGACCGAGGCAAGTCATAGAAGCTCCTTAGATACATCCAAACTCCCGAGGGACCGAGTTACTGGGCTGAGGGCTAGGGACCATGGTCTCGGAGGACATCTAGGTCAACTGGCATAACATAGTTTATAAAGAAAATGTTCTACACTCTACTTTGGTGAGTAGCATCTGGGATCTTAAAAGCTTGTGAGCAGCCATCTAAGACACATCTATTGGTCCTACCCCATCTGGAGCAAAGGAGAATGGAGAAAACCAAAGACACAAGGGAGAGATTAGTCCAAAGGACTAATGGACCACAACTACCACAGCCTCCACCAGACTGAGTCCAACACAACTAGAGGGTGCCCGGCTACCATCACCGATGCTCTGACAGGGATCACAACAGAGGGTCCAGGACAGAGCTGGAGCAAAATGTAGAACAAAATTCAAACTCACAAAAAAAGACCAGACTTAGTGGTCTGACAGAGACTGGAGAAACCTAGAGAGTATGGCCACCGGGCACCCTTTCAACTCAGTACTGAAGTCACTCCTGAAATTCACCCTTCAGCCAAAGATTAGACAGGCCTGTAAAAAACAATAATACAAATAGTTCAACCATGTATACAAGACTAAATGGGCATGCCAGCCCAAAAGCAATGACAAGAGGCAGGAAGCAACAGGAAAGCAGGACGAATGGAAACGGGGAAGCTGAGGTCAAGAAGGGGAGAGTGTTGACACATTAGGGGGTTGGCAATCAGTGTCACAAAACAATATGTGTATTAATTGTTTAATGAGAAACTAATTTGCTTTGTAAACTTTCACCTAAAGCACAATAAAAAAAAATAAAAAAAGAAGCAACCTTGGCAACAAAGGGTTGGAGAGTGAAGTCAGTGCCCTTACCTGGGGCATGGCCCTCCAGGTATTCTCAGTCTCCACTTGACCCACCTCTCTTACCTGCATGACCCTACCAGTGACCCCCACAGTGTCTTCTAATCCTAAACTGCTATGATTCTGCCACTGTCACTACAGACCTGCCTGTCCTTCCCCAAGACAGATTCCGTTCCCAGAGCATTTCAGTAAGACCTCAAGTCCAGAGACTGAGGCATACTACCAAGACTCCCTTGAGCAACCCCCGGTCACTCCTTCTCCCATCGCCCACACTCCACTTCCTGAAGTGTCCGGGGGACATGACTTTGCACACCTGCCTCTTCAGGTGCTGTCCTGAGATATGTGAACGAACGGAGATTGACAAGGTTGGGGTTTGCTGTATTTCTTGAAAAATTGTGTCAGGAACAATTAAATGGTGAGGGCTTGAAACAAGACTGACGTGCCCCTCCTGAGGCCACGTCTACACATGACCAGGGCCGCCCACTGGGCCAGTTTAGTGAGAAGCAGCAGTTAGAGGGGCGGCCGGATTGAACTGACAGGCGATTCCTCAGCTGCAGAAGACAGCCTTGGGCTATGGCTGGGAGCAGGGCTGCTGGCCCTTTGGTTTTGTTCCCATTTAAAGCACTTTGCAGAGTCTCAAGCCCAAGGTAGAGATTCAGTTCAATGTATGTGGATTGATTGATTAATTTAAAGCCCCTGAGAGATCCCATAGGTTCACAGATAAAGCTAGACGAGCTGAGAATTCTCCTGTCTTCCTCAAAAGGAAAATGTTCAAGAAGCATCCTCCTAATTGGAGATGATTTACATTTTTGTCTTGATCTCAGATTTGGAAGAGCGATGAAAGCCTCCGTCAGCAACCATTGAAACCTGGTGAGTGTGGCTACCCAGCTGTGACCGTTTCCAGATATCTACCTGACATCCTTCAAAACATGGGCAGGCTTCTGTTACGGCCGAAGTGTACTCTCGTTGTTGAGATTTGGGTGACAAACAAGCCTTAGCCTAAATACGGGCTCTGCCATTTACTAGTTGCACGGGCAAGTCATTGAAACCTCCTGTGCCTCTGTTTCCCTATTGATAAATGGGGATTTGAGTGAGATACTAATGTCAGGTGCTCAGTACAAGGTCAGGCATGTAATAGATGCTCACTAAGGCATAGTGGTTAAGAGCTATGGCTGCTAACCAAAAGGATGGCGAGACCACCAGCCACTCCTTAGAAACCCTGTGGGCCAGTTTTATTGAGTTAGAATCAACTGGATGGCAACAGGTTACGGGATTATTAAGAAGCTGACTATGAGTAGGCCCCACCACCCATCTGTCAGTTTGTTGTACTGTGGTGGTTGCATGTTGGTGATCCTGGAAGCTATGTCACTGGTATTTCAAATACCAGTGGGGTCACCCATGGTGGACAGGTTTCAACAAACTTCCAGATTAAGACAGACTAGGAAGAAAGGCCCGGTGATCTACTTCCAAAAATTAGTCAATGAAAACTCTAAAAATCACAAAAGAATATTGCCTGATATAGTGCTGAAAGATGAGCCACTATGTTGGAAGGCACTCAAGATACAAAGCGGCCGCAATAATGGACTTAGGCATACCAACGATCATGAAGACGGCGCAGGTCCTGGCAACGGTTGGTTCTGTTGTACTTGGGGTTACTGTGAGTCAGGGCCCACTCGACGGCAGCCAGCAACAACATGAACAGGCCAGATATGGATTCACCAATGCCCTATCCTCACAGGCCACATGTTCCCAAGTCACCTGGATATTAACTCCTTTCTGCCTTTTAGTCGAGAAGTCCCCCACTTTATGCAGGGCAGTGATTTTGAAAGAGGACTTCTCTTCTAACCTTTGTCCACAAATTACCATAAAACCTCCCAAACCAGGAGACACTCTGGGGTACCCAGTGTGTGGCTAAGGTATACCTCGGGCCTCAAAATCTCTCACCTGAGTGAGACTTCTCACTCTGGAGAGAAATCTCTAATTATTTGCTGAATTATATCAGAGCAAAATGAACTAAAATGCACCAGGGGAGTGAACTTAATAACACCTTACAAATTCAGTTTGCATTCCCCTCTTGATTTTAACCCAATCTACGTGAGCTTTCCAAAATAAGCAGTCATTTGAAATCCTCCCACGTGACAGTCGGCCTTACACATTTTAAAAACACAGTCCCTTTAATAAGCCAAGCACATACAATATGGTTTTAACTGGTTCTTGAATATTCCGATAGTGAAATATTTTCTGTTTCTGGGACAGAACTGGTCATTTCTTCTTGAGAATATGATGTTTGAAAATCAGTTCCTCCTATTATAGATTTCTCTCTCAGCTTGTAGAAAATCCATGATTCCCTAAACATTGGTCTTTGAAAGCACATTGACTAAAATCTTCATGCTTAATTCATGAAGTGCAGTCTGGAGATTAGTGGAGCTGGACATAGACCAGGAATACTTTATCATATTCTAATAAGCAGAGGCTGAAAATTGCATTTCTAAAGCTACAGTATTAAAGGGCATACCGCAAAACATGACCCAAACATAACTCAGTAGTTTTACAGTGTCTGAAAAGGCTTTGATATGATAAAGTATGCTGACGAGGGGAATAAACACAACTAGAAATTTCTGAATTTAAAAAGGAGGAAAAAAACGAGCAGGGGGGACTTGGCAAACATTCGGTATATATGTGGAACAATATATGACATATTATAACCTCATATATTGTGATCCTAGCTGAGCAAGTACTGACCACTAAGTCATGCTACAGAAGACCACTACACCACTGCAACTCGGGGGTTTGGAAAGCGTAAAAGCATGAGAGATGAGGAAAAATAAATAAAAGCAAGCTTAATGAGGTTAATTTGGAGGTTTCCAGAAAATTCGAAGTGCTGGTTTTTCAACCTTTCTTAAAACAGGTCATCAGCATTGTTTCTGAGAGCGGAAAGCAATGTTATACGGGGCAAATGCTCGATGGCAGACCCCAGGCATTGCTCAGAAATGGTGCAACGTAAAAGCCCTCCCATGCACAACTCAGGCAGGCAAAAATCATCTGTAAAAATGATGGCAAAGTGCAAAAAGCAACCATAGAAGCCACATACATGAATTAGCAGTGCTATGGCACCAAGTACAGTGCCTGGCACACAGTCTGTGCTAATAAACATCTGTTTGATTGATGGATGGCTTGATTAACATATGAAGGAGAGAGAAAGAAATGGGAACAGGTCCCATACAGGCCACTAGAGCTGGCAGGGACTGTCGGTTCTACCTTGCTGAGTGCTTGCTAAGCTGTTTTCCCTTTATAAAAGCAGGCACTGATGAACAGAAACGAAGCTTTAGGTCAGGAGTAGTTTTCACAAAACAGTAGCTTCCAAACTGTAAGCACCTGGATCCACTGGTGGTTCTAGAATTTCTATGCAGAAGAGAGGGCTGGGGTGGTGATCAGGTTGGAAGGAAATGGGATGCTGGGGCTCAGAAAGATTTGTCTTCAAACTGCATCTGCTTCGCTAGAACACGGTTGTTCCTTAGATTTCAGGGTTATCAAGGAAGGCTTAGGGAGGTTGCTTTAGAGATTTGACTGACAGGGTGCGTGTGTGATCACCACCCCTCAGAGCCAGCCCTTGTCGCTGCTGAGATCAGAGTACAAAAGATCACAGCAGCCGAAGCCTTGCCGATTTCTATGATTTCATTTTCATGGGTGTTCTTCTCCATGATCCCTTCCCGCACTTACTGAAGCAGGGCTTATCTTCTTACTTTCTACCAGGCCCTGTTTATTTCCCAGCCTAATATTGTTGTTTGCCTCTGATCACAAAGTCTATGCTTTTCCCCTAATGGACTCTGATGTCACCTCAGAGTCCTCATGCTTACAGCTTTGAAGATCTGGAGACTCCTTCTCAGAACTCCTTCTCTTCAGCGGGCTGGTCCTGTTCATCCTTCTCATCCAGGCTGGCCTCACTTCTTCAAGCTGCCTTAACACCCCTGAGGTGCCCACTACCCCAGGCTGTGCCTGCTGTGGGCTTCCAAGCACCCCGAGGTACCCCAGTATACCCCTGATTACACCTGAATTACCACATGTTTCCCCTAGCTGACTGTGATGTGTAGCCTACCACATCCCCCTGACCTGGCACAACCTGGCAAGGCAAGATCTCAGAATACACTTATTGCATAAAACAAATGAACGATGAAGGTGGTAAATCCAAAATATCCAATCTTAAGGGGGCCTATGGACATCATCCTTTGTTTTATATTTCACTTTCACATAAAAAAAAAAAAAAGCCTACTGTCCATCTGTCCACAGTACATATATATCATATATGATTATGGAAAATTTGAAAAAAAAAAAAGAAGATTTAAAACCACCCATATTTCCACCATAATTTTTTTTTCCCCACTGTGGATATACACTTTACCCCCTTTGTACACTGAAGTTCTTTTCTACTTATGAGTTCAGATTTCTGACAACAGCTACCTGATGAGCCACTGTAGGGCCCCCAAATCCCTGACAAAGCTTTGTTGCCCCAAAGACATGTGGTCCCCTGGGCCTGGTCCCTTTTCCACAGGCCTTCAACAGTAAATACAGGGCTATTGTGAAAAGAAATCACTGCTTCCCTAAGAGACCACCCCTTCTTGTTCCCTTAATTGTAATTCTTTACCTGCTATATGCATCCACTGCTGTTTAAATAAACAATGAGGGATTTGAAACAGAGAAACTATGAACATGAAATTGCTTTAATTTACATCCCGAGGGACTGAGACTGCAGAGTTCTCTGAAGTTTTAAATAAATAAATAAATAAAAACATAAGTAAATGTCAAGTTGGAGGTAGCCTATGGATTATGACAGGGAACAAAAGAGGCAGGTGTGGTCCAAGTCAACGTGGTAGGTACCAAGCTGCCCATGTGATGTCCAGTACCAGTACCAATACCACTTGGTGTCGAGTCGACTCTGACTCGTGGCGACCCCATGTGTTTCAGAATAGAACTGTGCTCCACAGCATTTTTTTCAATGGCTGTGATCTTTTGGAAGTAGATTACCAGGCCGTTCTTCCCAGGCACCTCTGGGTGGATTTGAACTCACCCTCAGTAACTGAGTGCTTAACCATTCGTGCCATCTAGTATATAGAACTACACCACATATGTTGGCTTCTTCTGGAAACAATCAGGAAAGGAGATATGAATGCCATGGTTTATATCATGCATGAGACATGGGACAAACTGAAGGTTTAGCCCTCCCTTAGAGGTTTTGCACTGTGGTGGAAGGGCAAGGTAAGCTAGGTGCCATTTAGCATAAGCAAGCCAAGCGCCAACAGGATGACTTCAGGCTCCATCCGTGACCCCGTTTGTCAAGAGTCAGGTACCCATGGAAAGGAGTCAGATCTTGCTGCAGCACATTCAAAAGTCTGAGCTAATTTGGATTCTGCTGCTATGGAGCACTGCTGTAAATGAGAGTCCAGGGAAATCTTGGGAGTTGACTTTGCAGTGAGTAATATGAGTTGATGTACACACAGATACACGTGGGTTTGCTTCATATATGGGGTTAAAAAGGCCCTAAGGAGTCCAGGAGATAAAGCTGAGGACAGGCTAAAGGATGGGCATTAGTGAGGCAGTGGGAGGTGAGGGTGAGAAGTGACTTCATAATGTTCTTGCTAAGGACTTTATACATATGATCTCATCTCATCCTCAAACGGGTATTTTCCCATTTGGTGGAAATAGAAACTGAGACATATGTGTGTTTGGGATTACACAAGCTGGGTACGGTAATGGTGGAACTCAGACTCATGCTAGGTTTCTCTGCCTCCAACTCCAGCTGCTAGAGGAAGAAATCCAAAGATTTTTTGTTTGTTTGCTTATAGCATAGAAATGCATGGGCCGATGGACCCAACAGCTCATATGCTCTCATTGTTTCCACTCCTGCTGTCTCTGTCTGTGGCCCATCTTTGCTTCTCTCTGGCTCTCTTTGGGTATCAGTCTCATTTTCTTCTGCTTCCCAGCCCCAGGACTTAGCTGTGTAGGGTGAAGGTAAGAAACAGCCTTCCTGCCAGCTGTAGCAGAAAAGTCCCTGGAAGGACTAGGAGTGTACAGATAAATGCTCATTCCTCAATCCAGCACTGTGGCCACGAGCGGGTAACTGTGATTGGTTGGGCCTGGGTCATGTGTCCACCCCTAAGGTTGGGGGTGGCGGTAGTTTGGTGATCATAGTCCCATCTTGGCCATGAAGAGTGTGATAGGTGCGTCCCAAAGGAAAATGGGGTACTGTTAACAGTAAAAGTGGGATGTGAAAAGATGCTAGGCAGACAGAACCAGGGTTACTACAACAACAAATCAGGATAAAGTCCTGTCATTCTAAAGCATCAGGATATAGCCCAGGGATAAAACCAAAAAAACCCAACCAGTTGCCATCGAGTTGACCCTGACTCCTGGAGACCCCCTGTGTGTCTCAGTAGAACTGGCTCCACAGGGATTTCAATGGCTGATTTTCTCAGAAGTGGATCACCAGGCCTTTCCTCCAAGGTACCTCTGGGCAGGTTCAAACAGCCAGCCTTTCGGTTAGCAAGCAGCTGAGAGCTTAACTGTTTGCACCACAAAGGTAGGATGGAAGGTAGTGAAAGGCAGGGTTAGGCAGTGTTGCCTGGTATGGCAGAAACTGCTGGCTGTGTCCAAATATTCATTTTCCCTTCTTCCTTGGTTACAGAGCTTCTACTTTGACCTAGACACACAGGAGACAAGACTGAAGTCTGCATTTCCCAGCCTCCCTTGCAGCTCTTTGTGGCCAGGTGACTAAATTATAGCCAATGATAAGGAAGCAGAAAGGTCAATGGAGCTTCTTAGAAGGCTCCTCAAATGGAGGAGGTTCATCCGCCACTTCACCTTTTTACTTTCATGCTGCCTGGTCATTCTGGACCAGGGGATAACCTTGAGGATGGAAGCAGTGTAACAAAGCAGAAACACAGAAGAAACCTGGGTCCCTGATAACTCTGTCGGATGGCCACACTAACTCTGGACTGCTTATTTCCGATTGTCTTTTATGTGGAAAAATTTATCACTGTGGTCAGGTTTTTCTTGTTGTTGTGAGCCATGGTGTCGATTCCGACTCACAGTGTCAGAGTAGAACTGCCCCATAGGGTTTCCTAGGTTGGAAATCTTTAAGGGAGCAGATCACCAGGTCTTTTCTCCAGCTGAGCTACTAGTGAGTTCAAACTTCTGACCTTTTGGTTAGCAGCCAAGCACTTAACCATTGCACGACCAGAGTGCCTTTGGTCCTTGTTACCTACCAGCAGCCAAATGCAATCTTAATCAATACACCTGGGCTCCAGTCCAGGCCCACCATGATACTCCAGGCCTTATTTTCCAATTCTCACTGGTAGCAATAACAACTCCACTGCTCCTTCTCTCTCCTTCTCTTGGTCTTTCACCTCTTAATTCTCTGAGAATCCAGGGCCTTGAGAACTAACTCTGTGCCTTAACTGTATAAATGCTTCTGTTCTTATGACTTGTGTGATCTGTGTGTATGTCTTTATTTTTCTGGCTATAATTTAGCTCAGGAACTCTCAAGAAACGGTATTTAGTTCAATGTCATTAAGTGATACTTGAATCTTTACTTGATATTCTGCTACCCTTCCCCAAATACCAGCTATCATCAGCAAAATACATATTTTCTACTTGTGAAATGCAATCTGCCCTCTAAAAAGCGAGGCAGTGAAAACAAAAACAAATGGAACAAAAATAACTCATCTATTTTGCAAGACGCTTCCTTGACTACCACTTTTTTATACCACTTTTTTCCCACATATGTACATCATATATTGTAATACGAAATGAATATTGACTGCAGCTGAGGTGAATATCCACATGTATTGACCTCAGAGGTAAATATTGACTGAGACAAAGGTAAAATCGATGCTTACCTTGAGGGATAATAAATCTGGATATCTACTGAAATAAGAAGTCAATAGGCACATTGTTACAAACACTCGTGGTTATAGTCACTTGAGCGTGTTTGTACACTGAGTGGTCAGTACTTGTTTCTAGACAACTAGAGGCAATGGTAGAAGTTCACAGAGACTTCACGGACTGCCTTTTCCCCAGTTTTGCTGTTGTTAGTTACCGTCGAGTCAATTCCGACTCATGGTAAGCTCATGTGTGAAGAGAAGAACTCCACGCCATAGAAGTTTCAAGGCTGTGACCTTTCGAAAGCAGATCCACCAGGTCTTACCCCTGAGGCACCTCTGAGTGGGTTAACCACTTGCTTAACCATTTGCGCCACCCAGGGACTCCTTCCCCAGTTTAATCCTCTCTAAATTTTGTCAACAACTAGTGTCTGACCAGGTAAATAACCCCAGCATACCTGGTCAACTGACTCTAACATACCAACGATCATCAACATGGCACAGGACTGGGCAATGGTTTGTTCTGTTTATGCGTAAGATTGCCATGAGTCGGAGCTGGCTCGGCGGCAACCAACAACATCAACAACCTGATCAAATGAAACAGTCCACCATCCATCTTCAGGAAGTCGTTAATTCATTCTGTTCTCCCTATAACAGAAAAGATTGGTATGGCTATCCTACTTTACAGCTTGGTAAGTTGACACTGGGAGGAAGAAGTCAAGTAACTTGTCCAAGGTTAGAGATGATAAATGGTGGCACACTGAATTCAAAACACAATTGTCTGATGTTAGATTGGTATCTTGCTACCACACCACGGTCTCTTGATAAGGACTGCAAAACTGGGACTTCAGGTGCTGGAGATAAATGTCAGAGAAGGAAGAACACAGCAGGTAGAGGGGACAAGGAAAGGCTTATCTGTTGGCTGTTGCTGACAGGCCCTCATAAAGTGACAGCAATAATTTATTTGCAAAAGGGGCCAAGAAACTACTGTGACCCACTCCCCATTTCTGCCATCAATCTTCATCATCATTACAGCTAAATAGTAGTGAGTCGTGACTACAGGCCAGGTGCTGTGTCAAGTGTCTTATAGACCTTACTTTGACAAATTCCATAACCCTATGAAGTCAGGTAGCAGAAACTTGGTTACCTACCCAACATTTGTCCCTCATTTCTCCCTGATGGCAGAGCCCAACTTTATTCAGCTCCCCACCCCTCCACTACATGACTATAATTGGGCTGTGAATCTTCATTAGCCTAACCCCCATATGGTGGTCCCAAACACCTCAGGAGAGATTGTTTAGATAGAGCATTTGATTTTGGCCAATGAGATGTCAGGGTAGGTCTAGTCAGGGACTTTGAAGGAAGGTCTCCTTATTCCTAGAGACACACAAGAAGAGAAAGTATCTTTTTCCTCCTTATGGAAAGACCCCATTCCCCAAGAGATATACATCTTTTCTCACCTTCTAGGTAAGAAGCAACACCATGGTTAATGCCCTATGCATTTTATTCTACAGAGGGGAAAAAAAGCCAGGAGGCAGGCTATGAATCAGTTAAATTAGGGGATGCCAAAATAAAGTGAAGAGTCACACATCTTACGTTCCATTTGTGCCTTCGCAAGTCTGTATTTTTATAGGAAATCAGGGCATTTTATCATCCAGTTATCAATTATCTTTATGCCAGGACCAGAAGCTCAGGCTTAAGCACCCACTCTCTAATGCAGTTTCTTTGTGGTAACCAGGGGCCCCTTTGAAGGACACAGTGGGGAGGCACCTGAGAGTGGCAGGCTCTGCCCAGGTGGGCTTTTGTTTGTCATGGGCAGGAAAGCTGGGGGAGATAATAACAAAAGGAGGAATAGGAGGGTGTGCCGGACACATGCAGCTAGTGAAGAAGGCATCAGTCCCACTTGTGGACAACCCCTGGGGGTACTGACAAGGCAGGAATGACTGTCAATAAAACCACAATTGGGTGAATCAGGGGCTCTGGCTGCCATGTGTGCCCCATAAAGGAGAATCAATACCACGTGGCTTGAAATGTTCCTAATTTTTGCCTTTCTTGTTTTTTCTCCATCTTTCTCTTTCGGTCTCTTCCGTGGTGGTTGCCACAATAAGCAATTCTTTAAAGGGAGGAAGAGCGCTACAACTGCTCTTTGGGTCCCAACAGAAATTCTAGACTCAAAGCTGCCAAAATTGAGCGGTAAAATATAATTGGCTGGGGGAGAGAGGAGTACAAGGGTAGGGGATTCTGCAGGTAGCTTAGTCTACAGGTAGGTCAAAATAAAGCTGTCAGATACGATGAAGTAAATGTTTCAATACGGTGCCCACAGTCCCAGAAAAGAATTTGCAGAGTGACTAGTAAACAGTAACACAGAAGACAAAGGAAGGAACGGTCATTTCTTCCTGAGAAGGGCAAGATTCTTCTTAAATCCCAGAGAGAAGGACTTTGCTTAAGGCCACAAAGCTAATTCTGGGGGACAACTAACAGATCAATTCTCTCCAACAAAGAAATGAGATTGAGCTCAGTTTATAAGATAAGGGTGTTTCTGAGTTAACTCTAGTAACTTCTTCAGGTTTTTCTTCCATAAAACACTGATTATCACTCCCATCTTATATATTCCAACCACTTAAACACAAAGGTGAAGCCCCTAAATTCTCAAACCAGGGACAAAAGCAATCTACAAAGCAAAAAATTCAGAAGCAAGAAGAAAAGGAGTAACTTTTTTAAAAGTAGTAATACTATCCTCTCTTCATTGCCTTTCTTTTTTCATGATTCCAAGATTAATTAAAAGATGCTTCATTGATTTAATGGACTTTGTTGTCATTGTTGCCATCGTAGTTGTTGGGGGTGGGTGTATTAAACAAGCACATAGTTTGAAATATGCATTCTGATTACAGAAATCAGAGGAGGGGAAGTGTGGCTTAGAAACCAGAAAACAGGGCATTCAAATATTTTAAATTATGCTGGAGGAGAGACAGGATCTCATATGCTTATTGTCTTGACAAAAGTCTGCTTTAGACCACGGGTCAGCAAACTTATCGTGTAGTGGGCCAGTCAGACATATTTGAAGTCTCTTCAGGCCATGCAACTCTGCCTTTGTAGTGTAAAAGCAGTCATAGGCAATACATGACCAAATGGGTGTGGCTGTGTTCCAATAAAACTTTATTTACATAACCAGTGGCAGGCAGTGTTTGGCCTTGCAAAGACCACAGTTTGCCAATCGATGCTTAAGTCTCTCAAACTCAATCACCTTTGTTGGAACTTTGTCTCCTTTAAGAACCTAAGAAAGTGATGGACTTTTCTTCAGAAAAATGCATCATTTTGCATATAATTGTCAAGGGTTCAAGGGTCCCCCTGAAGTACACTGGACCTGAGGTTGGAACCCTTAAAGTGACAGTCAAAGTTCCCAAGCACTTCCACACTCCTGAGACCTGAAGCATCCTTCTTCTCTGCAGGGACCATTCTGGATCCATCTCTTTGTTCTCAGTACCTTGCCCAGTGCCTGGTATGCAGTAAGTGCTCAATAAGTTGATGATAAATAAATAATTGACTGGTACTTTTAGTAGATGTTAAAGATAGTAGAAGTACCTAAGACACCTCCACAGGAATGAACACTAGATGAAGAGTCTGGGTTCCCAGTGACTTCACTTTCTCTGAGTTTCAGTGTCCTTATCTGGAAAAAATGGACTAAATGGTCCAGTGAGTGCTTTTTGTAATTCTATCACTCTAGTAATGACAGCGTTGCACTCCTGTTCATGACCTGCTTCAAGCAAATTATGAGGCTACTTCAAAAATAAGTTTCAGAGTCCAAGAGAGGGCAGACTTGGCTGAAGAGCAAGAGTTTCCTGAGAATGTGGCTCCTGTGGGTAGAGAGTAGCCTCATCTCATCCCTCCAAGGTACAAACTAAGCATTTCACAAGTGACAGACAGCCTCTAGAAATCAGGCTGCTAATTTAATGTTATGGCCTGAATCTTCATTATCTGCACCCAAAAACCACAGTCAAGTCTCGTTTGCCAAATGTCACACTTGTTCAAGTTTGGGGCTATTGTCACATGGAGACTATTTCAAGAGCTTCAGTGGGAGCAATGGAGACACCCAGGGAAAGCTTCCCCATTTATCTTGCCAATACTGAGCTCCTTCCACCCCGCAAGGCCAGTCAGCTGCAATGCAAGGATCAGGGCCACAGAGCAATGCTCTCACAGCTACACAGGAAGTAGACACACTTTCTACTGCTGGATTTAATTGCAGGACCATATTATTATTTTATCTATTTGCCCCAACTACAAAAGAGTAAGTTACATCCCTTGTAAACACTCGATTTCCATGAGCACAAGTAAACATGCAGAAAAGAATGTCACTTAAGAGACTTAATCTTTCCTGACAGCAATGAATTGGCATTCATTAGGACAATTTGCACACTTACCAGGAACAAGTCCTGGCACAAGGATTATAAAATGGCTCAAGACTGCATTAGCCAACCAATGAACGTCTGGTCTCCAGCTGCTCAAAAGCAAGGCTATGGCCATGATCAAGCACCTCCCTATCTGGACCACTTCCCTTCCTCTACTCCCCATAGCCAAAGCCTCAAACGCTCAATGGGTTCAACGCCAAAGAAAATGACATTTCTTATGATCAACGTCTCTGTTTACGGTAATCAAGAGAAGGGCAGTCAGTGAGCAAGCCTCAGGATGCCAAGTGATTGCTTGTTTTCAGGATAATCAATAAGACACTTCTCTTGAAAGATTCATGCAAGTTTGGAATCAATTATGAATGGGATGATAATAAAACTCTGCAAGAAGAGTGGCTGGATTGTTTTTTGTTGTTGTTTTTTTAATTCTTACTGGAGAGTTATGCTTCATTTTGCTGGCTTCTCTGAAATATAATAAATTTTTTTAAAAGAATACTAACCATATTGTGTCACTGTCAAATAGCTAAATTATCTCATCCTTCAGTAGAAATTTTCAAATTGGGATGTTATGGAATCTTGGGACAATATTTTTTAGGTTTAAAAAAAGAGGGAAGGCTTTCTGTTATGGGTGTGAGGAGATGTGAGGTAGTATATACTGGAAATGGCATGAATTTTTACTCAAATGAACCTGTGTCTGAAATCAAGGCCTCACCAAGTCATAGACAGTTGATGTTGGGCATGTCACTTAATCTTTCTAAATCAAAATCCCCAATATTTGGCATTGCCATCATAGGATTATGGTGAAGATTAAATAAGATTGTCTACATGAAAGGTTTAGCACAATCCCAAGCACACAATAAGCACCCAATGAATGTTAGTTATTCCCAATATTAAAATTCTGACTTGGCCATCTTGAGTAAGTTACTTAATCTTTCTGAGTCACCATTCTCTCCTTTCTAAAATGAAGATTATAAAGAGTACATTACCAAAATGTTGGGGAATTAAGTTAGATAATATGTAAAGGAGTGCCTAATATAGAAACTGGCACATGGTAGGTACCAAAAATGAAAAAAAAAAAAAAAAAAAAAAACTAGAAACAAAAAATTAAAAGAAAAACATGAAATCTAGTCCTACCTCCCATTTTATAAATAAGGTATTGCCTCAGTTTATCTGGAGTAATTATTTCATGGGTGGGACTGGAACCAAACCCCTTGAGAGGAAAGAAGACCAGTGATGGGCAGCACAGGGCAATAAGATCCCAGAAGGTAAGCAATAAAGCAGGGTCAGTGGACTCAGGTCAAGCTGTATCATAATAACTGGAAATGTGCCCACATACGGGAGTGGCGGGGCAAGGAATACAGGGGAAAGGACAGGAACCAGGACTAGGCAGGGAGCTAGGCCCAATCTGGGTAAATAGAGTGTGTTACAAACTGACTTTGAAGAGGGTGCTAGTTAGATTAAGGAATCCCAGCTGGACCACCAGGGTGAAGAAAAGGGGAAAATTGCAGAATATTGGGAGCTTCCTGAGAGCCCATGGTTCACGTGAATTGATTTTAAGCCCTACTGGCTGGCAGAAGTCCATTTGGGGGCCCACCAGTGGATCCAGCTTGGGGAGCTGGTGAAGGCCTGCATGAGTGAACACCACACTAAGTGGTTGGCCCCCAGAGACAGAGAGAAGGCTAAGAAATTCCCAGCCTCCTAGCCAGCAGCTAGGCAATGGTCTCCATTCAGCTTCAGGTCCTACCTCAGGGAGAACTGTGGCCAAGGCCTGTTATCCTCTCAGCCCTAAATAGATCAACATTTGGCCTGAGTTTGCAGATTACTTTTTATGGGTCACACCATTTAAGCTATCCCTGTGGTCAGAAATAGCCCGGGGGTGGTCAGAACCACAACCTTGTAAATCTGATGATATATTTGGTCCACGAGGACACGGCTGAAGAATTTCTTTTTAGGTTCAGGTTTTGAGTAGCAAGCGGATCCATAATGGCCTTTGAACAGGATAGGGAAGGAGCCCTCAGCATCAAAGTAGTCCCCTTATCCTTTCCCCATCTTCACACCTAGCCCCTCAGACACTTTAGTTGTTGGGTAAAGCCACTTTCTATTTTGGCTGAGGCAGGAGGAAAATTGTTTCATGAATGGAAAAGTCTCTCAATTTTTATTTTATTTATTTATATTGAGATATAGCTTACATGCACAAATATTAAGTATACAGCTTGATGGATGTTTACATGTGTATATATTCATTTAATTCCCCATCGAGATCAATATATGGAACATTTTCAGCACCCGAGAAGGCTCCCCCTGCCCCTTCATGATCATGACCCCTTAGAAAGGAAACAGTTATTCTGACTTCTCGCACATGGAGAAGTTTTGGCTGTTTCTGATCTTTACATACATGGCATCACACAGCATGTACTCTTTTAAGTGTCTGGCTTTTTTACTCCACAGCATGTCTGACTCTCAGACTTCATAATGTATGTAAAAATAATACCTCCACTCACTTGTTTTGGGCTCCCATGAATACTGGGCTCAGAGCAAGTCTCGTGTCTAATCCTCACTGTAAACTCGGCAGACAGGAACTATTATTCCTGTGTTACTGATGAGGAAATGTAAGTTTAGAGACAACAAGTGAACTGGTGCAAATACATACACACACACACATATAGTGGCATATTGAGGTTATGGACCCAAGTGTTTGGACTCCAAACGCGTGTTATTTCTTCTTGGCCAATTTGCTTTTGACTCTTGACTCCCGGGTTGGGTATAATTCATGTAAAGCCCTTCTTGCAGTGCCTGATACACTGTATATGACAATAAATATTAGCTATGGTGCTGAAGGAGCCCTGGTGGTGCAGTGGTTAAGAGCTACAGCTACTAACCAAAAGGCTAGCAGTTTGAATCTACCAGCTGCTCCTTGGAAACCATATAGGGCAGTTCTACTTTGCCCTATAGGGTCGCTATGAGTCAGAATCAACTCGATGGGCAACAGATTTGGTTTTTTGGTTTTATGGTGCTGAAAATGATAAAGCGGATGATAATGATTATATTGGACCTTGGGTTAATGTGCAGCCCTGGTGGTGCATTGGTTAAGTGCTCAGCTGCTAACCAAAAAAAAAGGTCAGCAGTTTGAACCCACCAGGCGCTCCTCGGGAGAAAGATGCGGCAGCCTGCTTCTATGAAGACTTACAGCCTTGGAAATCCTATGGGGCAGTTCTACTCTCTCCTACAGAGTCGTTATGAGTGGGAATCAACTCTACAGCAGTGGGGTTTGGTTTTCGTTGTTTTTGAGGGGGGGTTAATGTTGGGGAGAAGAAATGAAGAAGACAGACATGGTCCTGGGCCTCATGGATCTTACACTCCAACGTGGAAGACCTGCAATAAGCACATAAAAACTTTATAATGACAAATTGTGACTATGAAGGGGAGGGAAAGGCTGCTTTGGGCCATGGTGAATGGTAAAGATTAGACAACATTTCTGCAACAGCGTTTTCTTTCTTGAACTGTTGGCAAGCAAGAAGGCTGGGGACCTTCAGCAATGTCACACAGCAGCTATGTGACAATGCCTAAAATACTCCCCCAAATAGGTATGCAACACTAACCAGCTTTGCTCTAATAAAGCTCTTCACCTGAAAGGCTCAATTACATCTGCAGTGGGCTCTTCAGAAAGAGCACTTAAAAGGCAGCTTCGCCCTTGACTCTTGATTCTGCATGTCAAAAGCACTTAACTCAAACCCTCTGGATTACTAACACCACATCAGGGGCAGGGGATCCTGGGTCAGACCATCCCCTGCCAGGGGCTTTGACATTGAAGGCACTTGCATTATCATTATTTTATCACTGAGTCAATCCCAGCTTTGTAAAATGAGGGTGGGACCCTAATTATTTCCAGGTCTGTTTTTAAGGAATCACTGCCAAGTACATCTTTCCACAAAACCTACAATCTACACTCCGTACTATGTACTGGGATTCCGCTTCAGGCCTCTTGTGAAGAAATTCACTATAACAAACAAACAAAAAATTACCCTTACGTGAACTTGTGTGGATTCCTTAAGAAGTAATTCTAAATTCCTTTCAAGATACAAAAGAATGTCTTGCTTCTCATTTTACACTGATGAGGCTAGGTTCTAGAGCTGCTGCACAAGGTGAATCCGAATAGCCTCAGAATTACTCTTGAAATGCTGCCATTTCCTCGGGAGCCTGCTAAACCTTCCCTCAACAGGACCAAGAAGGCCAGTTGTTGCTCCTGCGCCGGCTTAGGCCCCCATACCTCTGGTTGAATCACCAGGTAAAGCAGTTGCTTGGGTTTACAGACCAGGTTATTAAAAAACACACAACTTTAAACATTTCACATAAAAGATGCTCCAATTAAGAGACTCACAGGACAAAGGTTCAAGAACAAAGAATTCACGTATTCCACCTGCTCTCATCTTTGGAACCTCTGCTCACTGAGGGGAATGGAAAAGATCACAGAACTATGTGAACTTTTGTTTATCTCGGGTAAAGTTGAACTTGAGCAGCTTAAATGTCTTTATCTCATGTCCCCAGAACCAGCCAAGCTCCAACACACAGTAAGTCTCCAGTCAACATGAGTAGGATGACCTCTCCCAACTGTTCTAACAAATAGCAGATAACCAGGGCATTCTGCACTCAGGGAGTAGGATAAGGATCCCTGGGTGGAAGTAGCTGGGAACCATATTTTGACTCAACTTGATAAAGACCTTTCTAGTAACTTTAGCTATGCATAATAATAAGTTTACTATTAAGCTGCGGGTCATCAGTCACTTAATAGAAATGATATAGCAGAGACACACTTATCTGGCTGAGGTTGGATCAATCAACAACCCACGGACCAATGACATTCTTTGTGAAGTTGTCACAGGTCAGAAAATGATTATAAATATGAAGATTGTATAGAGACTTTTTCATAAAGCTACATATATCCAATTTTTAAGTTGTCCTTGTACACTAAAAGACAATGTTGGCAACCCAATCAATGTCAGCCTGTATGAAGCTTATGAGTTTTGACAAAATAAATCTGGATATGTGAGAAAATATCGGGACCCCTGTTAATAAGGAATATGCTTTGATGCTCCATTTTCATCTGATATGTTAATATAATTAACATTTTTAGCTATATTCAACAGTAACCTCAAATTACAAGTGTAACATAACCCAACAGCAATTGCTTTCAAAAGTATAGATCTTACTTTATTTTTACCTTCACCTGACACACTTTGACCATGTATTGACCATTTAGGAACATTCTTCTGACCGTAAATCCAATCAATAATTCACTCGTGCAGAATGTATAACTGTACATTTTCTGCTCATATAAACCCGTTGATAATGAGTGTCGATTATAGAGCAGAGAAACCAAAGATGTTCACGCACCCAGCGTTCCTTCTCAGAGGACTAACCTGAAAATGATCTTTGCCTTGCCTCCAAATGAAATATTTAAAACAATGTTTTGATGCCCCAAGTTATACCTGACATATTTGTCGATTTTCACAGACGCTAGGAGTGATTAGATTTGGGGGTCAGTTACTTTAAGGTCATCTTGAGACCACAAATTTTAATTTCAAATAGAGGATGACAAACCTGATAAGCAAAACTTTATAAAATAAAAGGATATGAAATCAACTTACACTACTAGTTGGTATGGGGAAAACTTTTGAATTAAGTCCTGTCATCTAAAGGTAGGGAACCTGGTGTTACGAGAGATAATTTTCCTGACAAATAACCTTGATAAGTTATGACACCTAGAAAATTCACTGTTATAAACTACTTCAAACCATGGGTAACATTTATTCTCAATTGGGAGGGGACTGCAGGGGTAAGAAACTTCTGTTTCATGTTTCAAGGCATTTACTGGTAAAGAACATATTCCTAGAGGTTAACAATAGATCTAAAGGGGTCATTACCATTAACATGTAAGATGGCAAGACTAGCAAGCCGGCTGTCACAACTGCAAAGGGTTAAACTATAAAGACAATGAGATGGCCTAGAAGTGCTTTAAAACTCAATTAAAATAAAACCAGTTCCTGTTAGTTTTTCCAATCCAGATTTAAGACTCATTCTGTATTATCTATTCATATGAAAAAGGGTATAGCAATTGAATTTTGAATTATGCTAACCCATTTTCTCAGCTATAGAAAATGCTGGCTTCCAGCCCAATGAATACAATAGCCACATGTTCAAGACCCTTAATTATCTAATTAATGTAGTGTCATTTTAGCAATTAGTTCAAATGACCATACGTAACTTTTTTCTTTATAAGATCAGAATTGTAAATGTTTTTTAAAAATACTTGTTACACAGTACTATATCCTGCACATTCTGGGTATACAATAGCAATTAAAAACAAACAAATGAATGGCCAAGAAAGCTTTAAAAAAAAACACCACCACCAAATCAACTCTAATATGATTAATTGCTGATTTTCATATGATAAACACATATGACGAGTTCATAGACATTCTTCTGATATCTACTAGACTCATGACCAGGGATTACCATCTGGGAGGGCGGATGCTACCAAAGGAAATTACAAAATATGTGTTGAGTGGGGTGGGGGCTGTGAGGTGTTTAGAAAATTTATTCTAATGAAGGCCAAAACAAATGGAATTATAAAATGAATAATAATTAGAAAAACCCTTCACAGAAGACTGCTCTTTTTCCCCATCTTCTTACCCAAAACCAGACCAAAACCAAATCCACTGACACCAAGTCGATTCTGACTCATAGTGACCCGATAGGACAGGGTAGAACTGCCCCACAGGGTTTGCGCTGTAATTTTTAGGAAAGCCGACTGCCACATCTTTCTCCCATGCAGTGGCTGGTGGGTCCCAATTACTGACCTTTCAGTTAGCAGCCAAGCAGTTAACCACCGCGCCACCAGGGCTCCTTCTCACCACCATACTCTCCGTGAATTTTAACTTGAAATTCTTCATATTTTCTGCAAACCAGATAGTGTCAAAAGTTGCTTCTATATTTACTAATTCCAGAGCTTCTGGATTATAAAACTAATGTTGTAGAAAAGTATACTCATGCTAAAGAAACTATTTCTGTGCCATTTGCTCTGTCCTTCCATTTGGAAAGCTGCTTCTGTCATAGAACCATTGGTCAACATCACTGGACACTGATCAGGATTCCTGGTTTCTGATGGGCTACCCTAGATCAGAGGAGGTGATATTTATATTACAGAGGCAATCAATCTATAATTGATGCCCAGTCTTGATTGAAATCCTCTATTGGCTAAGAAAATAGAAAATATGGCCCTTGCTTTTAAAGAGCTTGCAAAGTGATGTAGAAATCAGACACACACACACAAACACACATGTATACACAAGCAATTACAGAACTATTGAGCACCATTGTGCTTTAAACACTGTGCAGTATTCAGAAGACTCCTCCACAGGTCATCGTGTTTCCACATATAGGATCGAAGCCTATGGTCTGGAGTGAAAAGGTGATGCATTTCTTGGGTCTGAGTCTTCAAGGCACTATAATTTCAAACAGAAGAGAAATTGAAATTTCTCAAACACTACTATTTAAAGATATCATTGTCTTATTTTATTTCTCACAACTACCTTGCAAGGTAGATGGTTACTTATTTTCTTAAGCTGAAGAGGTGGGAACTCAAATATTTCTCGGCCCGTTTCTCCATCTGCACTGTGGTAGACACAGCTGATTTGGGAGACTCCATCAGCTCTCAAATTCCACACCTCCAAGTTTAGATGCATTGCCTGGCTCTTACCATTCTAGATTGGAATACCACTTCTATGTTCTCATAGCACATCATTGCACCTCATCTGCTGCTGCTTCCTGCCCTCTGGTTTATACTCTATTAAGACTAAATGCTTGCACTGCTCTGGAGATCCCATATTCTTCCCCTCCTCTGATCCTTCTGATTGGGGGCCCTTCCGTACCTTGCCCGCCTGGTGAACTCTGTTCATGTTTCAGCTTAGCTCAGATTATCACCTCTTCTTTGGAACTGCCCTGCCTCCCTCTCCCACTGCTTATTCTATGCCATCCATACCTTAAACATATTTGTATCACACTCTGCAGTGATTTAAGTATCTATCTCTTTGACCAAGCCGTGAGTTTTTTAACAGCAAAGCAAAATCTCTCCTTTTATGCTAGTTCTTAGTAAAGTACTAGCTACAAAACAGGAGTTTGATAATTATTGCTGAATCATTAAATGAATTTTTAACAACTCCAAAAAACAGGAGCTGAAAGTAAGACAGGACAGAGAATGAGAGACCATACATCACAGAGTGAAAGAGAAAAATCAAAGAAAAGACAAAAAGATAAAAAATGCAAAGTGTGATGTGATATTACTATTACTTCTCTTGTGTTGTAGGTTTCTGCTAAGTAAGAAAGATCTTAAGTAACATTATCAACAAAACTCTAACAGCGTCACATTCTGCAGCTTATCAATATGCAGTCCAGTCATCAGAGACACAATTATGGAACCCACACAGAAAACCATGCCTTCAGAGAATCATGAGATTGTATTCATTTTCATTTGTTTATTTATAATGTTTATGCATCATATTTTTTTTTCTTCAAATGACCCATAGCTGGAAACAAATTTATTTTACACAATTCATAACAATTACATACTCTCTCTCTACCTACCTACCTATTTATATATGTATATTTTTTCCATCATTGAATAATAAGCAACTAATGCAATGGTATCAGATTATTTTAAATTGTCTAAAAGGTTAAAAAAAACAACAACAGCAACAGCTTAATTAGTGCCTATTGTCTTGTGTTAAGGTCAGACAGTATCTAAGTACTTTCTGAAGCAGGTGGTCAAAATGATGTATGCCCAAATACATTATTATGTGTCTACAAGAACAAAGGCTGTATATTTTTTTCCTTGGAAATCTGGACCTGTGTGACAAATGTTGTTGTGAAAATATTAATTAGCAAGTCTTGGATGTTTGGAAGAACTGTGGCCATAACAGTACAATTGATAGATGGCAAAAGCCATGTTTGAATACATTCTATCAAAGTAAAATTCCTAAACTGAATTACCAATGGCACAAGTCCAAACAAGGTCGCCTGTGCATGTGCTAAATTGAAAGTCATATCATTGACATTCCCTAGCAACAGATTCATCACAAAATGCCAGCTTCTCCAAAACTGCTAGGACGATGCTGTCAAAGGGAAAGTCAGCACACAGCATTCCAGAGCTATGGACTAGGAATTATCAAAAATGTCTTAATGAAGGTGAAAAAATGAGCTTGGGTACAATCATCCTCATTTAACTGATTTAGTAACTGAAGCCCAAAAAGGCCAAGTACATTGTTCAAGGTGACAAAGTTGGCAAGGCAAGTAGAAGAGTTCAGACTTGAACTCTAGCTGATCTGGCTCCAAAGTGGAGAATCATACTAAGTGCAGTATGAACATCCTTCTTGGTGAATTTGGGTTTGGATGAAAGGTGGGCCGGCTAAATGACGAGCTACGGGTCAGGGCACCCTTTATTCATGGTGGCAATGCTTGTACTTAGGGGACATATGCTGGAGGTTCTATTCGGAAGGAGGCTTATATACATATGTGTGTGTGTGTGTGTGTGTGTGTGTGTGTGTGTGTGTGTGTGTGTATGTATGGGAGCAGCAGTCAAGAAATCAAATGACATATTGCATCAGGCAAATCTGCTGCAAAAGACTTATTTAAAGTGTTAAAAAGCAAAGATGTCACTTCGAGGACTAAAGTGCGCCTGACCCAAGGCATGGTATTTTCAATCACCTCATATGCACGTGAAAGCGGGACAATGAATAAGGAAGACTGAAGAACTGATGCATTTAAAGTATGATATTGGGGAAGAATACTGAATATATCATGGACTGCCAGAAGAATGAATAAATTTGTCTTGGAAGAAGTACAGCCAGCATGCTCCCTAGAAGCAAGGATGGTGAGACTTCATCTCATGTATTTTGGACATGTTGTCAGAAGTGACCAGTCTCTGGAGAAGGATATCATGCTTGGTAAAGCAGAGGGTCAGCAAAAAAGAAGAAGACCCTCAATGAGATGGACTGACACAGTGGCTGCAACAATGGGCTCAAACAGAGCAACAATTGTGAGGATGGCACAGGACCGGGCAGTGTTCTGCTGTACATAGGGTCACTATGAGTCGGAACAGACTTGATGGCATCTAACTCATGGCGACCCTGTATGTGTTTGTGTCTGTGTGTGTATGAAAGCTGAGCCAGCTAACCGAGGAGTTAGAGGTGAAAACAATTGCCTATAGGGGTCAGGGTACCCTTTATTTTACCCTTTATATGAAATCTTAAAACCTCATTCAGATTTTAGCTTCTTTCAGAATAGAACCACCAGCTTTGTCCTCTATGTCCCGGAACTGCCACCATGATAGATAGATATATATATATATATATAGAGAGAGAGAGAGAGAGCTCTGGTGACACAATGGTTAAGTGCTCAGCTGCTAAACAAAAGGTCTGTGGTTCGAACCCACCAGCGGCTCCATGGAAGAAAGGACCTGGCAATCTGCTCCTGTAAAGATTACAACCTAGGAAACCCTATCGGGCAGTTCTACTCTGTCCTATAGGGTCACTATGAGTTGGAATTGACTTGACAGAAACAACAACAAATACACACACACACACACACACACACACAAACACAGAGGCAAATACATACACATACATACATATAAATATAAAATTAT
>NW_004443989.1:1784461-1799871 GCF_000243295.1 Trichechus manatus latirostris | reverse complement strand
TATGGGGCAGTTCTACTCTGTCCTATATGGTCGCTATAAGTCAGAATCTACCAGATGGCAATGGGTTTTTGGTATATAAATATATAGTATGTAATTTTATACATATATATGTATATATATAAAATCACTAAATCACAAACTCCAGACAGAAAGTCTATTTAGAAAATATTCAAAATATTCACTCTCTTTCCTCCTACATCTTTGGAAAGTATAAAAGTCCCTACCTGAAGTTGGGCTTGGCCACATAACTGGTTTTGGCCAATGGAACAATTAAACGTGAATAAGAGTGATGGTGTGTGTTAAGGCTGGGTCTAGGCCTTAAGAGCACTGGGAGCTGCCAATGTTCATACCAACTCACCACTGTGCCTTCAGCCTAGGCTCCAGAATGAGACAAGTGAAGCAAGGCTACCATAAGCAAGCTACAGACCAATTCTTGCTGTGTACCACTGCATTTTGCGGTAGTTTATTATACCTCAAGAGCTGACTAATACACAAAGTGGAATGGGATGGAAAAAACGATTGTCAAGCTATATAAAAGTGTGCAGATGATAGTGTGAGTGGGATGGCACAGACGGGCGAACCTGGGAAGGATTCTGGAGAAATGCTTACTAATCTGAAGCCAACATGTTTATGTCTTCTCTGCTCTCATGGTCGTGCAGGTTCACCATATGCATTTACAGGGACTGAAATGTAAAGACTGCTGTTTTGTGGAGAATAAAGGATGCTATACATTGTATTAGAAGAAATACAACCAGAATGCTGCTTAGAAGTGAGGATGGCAAGACTTTGGCTTGCTTACTTTGGATACATCATTAGGAAAGACCAATCTCTAGAAAAGGACATCATGTTTGGTAAAGTATAGGGTCAGCAAAAACAACGGAAACCATCAATGTGATGGATTGACACAACAGCTATAATAATGTACTCAAACATACTAACCATTATGAAGATGGCAAAGGACTGGGCAACGTTTTGTTCTGTTATTTACGAGGTCACCATGAGTCGGAGCCAACCTGACAGCAACAACAATAGTACCATCTAAACCCCAGGTGCCAATGACCCCAAGCAAGGAAAATATGCAAAGGGAATAAATAGAAATCATGTCATAGCTCTATGCTGAACCAACAGCAACATCTTTTGAGAGATGAACTTCAATTGTCAGGGTATAAATTTTGGACAAAAGAGAGAAAACCGGACATTTTGTTGAGTTCTGGCAAATCATGGAAGCATTATTTGTTGCAGAAAAGTTGGTCTCAAACATAGAAGAGTTACAAGGGAGTTCATTTAAAAGATTCCTCAGGATTAAAGTGATTACTTCTTCCCTTTCAAATGCAGAGTATATTGAAGTTTCTTTAAAAAATGCATACAGGGGAATCATTCTATGCAACTGTAAGAGGGAAACTGTCAGACAACATTCCCAATTCAATATTATATTGTGCTTCAAGAAAAGATTTCCATATATTCTAGATTAAAAAAAAAGCCACATAAATAAATGATAATCCAGTGCATGCTCTGAAAAATGAAAAAATAATTTGTGTTTGCATTTTACTCCACAGAGTAAAATTTAATCTCTCTTTTAATATAGCATGTTTTATATAAAGAGGTAAAAAGATGTAACCTTATGAAAATTGATCTGTTACGTGCTTAAAAATGTCCCTTGCGGTATTTATCGAGGCATTTTCCATCTGTAAGTACAGTATAGAAAGGCATCGAACATTGATAACTTCATCATGTGGGGTTAAAAGTAAATGGTGTTGATGTGATTCTTATCTAATGGAAATTTTCTTATAGAGTTAAAAATAATAAAGATCAGACAGTGCCTTTATGAGTGTGCTGTCCACTATTGAGGTTATGCTGAATAACGATGCTTTCAAAACAGCATCATCGCCTAACAGAGTGCCGAGAACATACTAGGTACTGTTATGGACTGAACTGCATCCTCTCACCCCCCCCAAAAATTTATGTTGAAGTCCTAACCTCTGGTACTTGTGAATATGTCCTTTTTTTGAAATAGGGTCTTTGAAGATGTTATCAGTTAACATGAGGTCATACTGGAGTGGGGCGGGTCCTAATTCAATCTGAGTGGTGGCCTTTTAGAAAAGAGAAGAGATACAGAGAGACAGATAGAGGGAAGACAACCATGTGATGATGCATTTATGCTGCAGCTGCAATCAAAGGAATGCTTGGGAGAGAAAAGAAAAGATCTTCCCCTACAGCCTTTGCAGAGAACATGGCCCTGAAGATACCCTGAATTCTGACTTCTAGTCTCTAGAACTGTGAGTCAATACATTCTGTTCTTAAAAGCCACTCTGTCTGTGGTAGTTTGTTATGGCAGCCCTAGGAAACCAATGCAGGTTCTTACTAAATGGTTGTCGAGTACATGACTTAAGGGAAGCAATGGAGAAAATCAAATACCCTAGAGCTGGAAGCAAAGTTGATATCATAGGATCTTAGGATGGGTGGAATGGGACCATCTGGCTCTTGCCATCAATGCAGAAATCCTCTTGGCAGCATCCCTCAGGGGCTTCACAGAGTACTGGATAGATGTGAGAAGGACACCATGCCCTCGGAGATCTCCCAGTGTGGAGATAGCCTATTACCATCAAGGAGCCCTGGAGGTGCAGTGGTTAAAGTGCTTGGCTGCTAACTGAAAGTTGCTAATTTGAACCCACCAGCCACTCCATGGGAGAAAGATATGGCGCTCTGCTTCCATAAAGACCGCAGCCTATAGGGTCGCTATGAGTCAGAATCAACTTGACATCAATGAATTTGAGTTTTTGGTCCTTTAAACAAATATTTCCCAAACAACTCCTGTGATCAGTATTACAAGAGTCTAAGGACTCTGATTAGAAAAGAAAAAATAAATAGTTTTGTATTTTGTATTTGAGGGGTAGTACTGTCTACCCCTTACCTCCAGGGGTAGGGCTATCTTAGATGGGATTTCTCATCCATGCTTTATGAAGCTTCATGGCTGCAATTAACATACGCCAAGTCTTTCTTCAAAATCTTCCTGCTTTAACTTGAAAGTTTTCCATGACAGCTTTGGAAGGCAGATCTTCTGGCCATGCATCTCTCTGAGGATTCTCCTTGCTGCTCCCAGGGAAGATGTAATCACAGACAGCTTGAGATAGGATTGAGGTTTTAGAGATTTCAGGGATGTGAACTCACAGCAAGGAGGCGAGAAGACATCTCAAGTTTTGGCAGACAGAATCTAAGGTGCTCCCGTGGTCCCAAGCTCCTGGAGTCCACACCCTTGTTTGATCCCCTCCCCTTGAATATGGGCAGGACTTGTGACTTGTTTCTAACCAATACAACGGGGCAGAGGTGATGGGATGTCACTCCTGTGATTGCATTACGTTATATAAGACTCTATCTTGTTAGGGGACTTACTCTAGAGACTTGCCTTGCTGGCTTGATGGATTCTCCTGGAACTATGGGCAGCCTCTAGGAGTCAAAATCGCTGTATCAATTTATACTCCTACAAGCAACGTATGAGACTTTCTGTTACTCCATATCCATGTCAACACTTGATACTGCCAGACTATTTATTTTTTTCCAATCTGGTGGGTATGAAATAATATTTCATTGTCATTTAATTTCTATATCTTCTTACTGATGAGTTTGATCAGTTTTTTTCTACGATATAAGACTCTTTGCAGGACATCCTGCAGAATTCTAAGACAGATACTTGCCCTTTAAAATCTGTATATGAAGTTGACAAAACAAGACATAAGCCACTGAAAACTGATTAATGAAGTTAACTCATAATGCATGCAATGGACGTGTATGTGTGAAACCATACAGCATGTGAGAAATATATATTTTTAATAGGAAATTTCACAAAGTCATACATGATTAATCTTGGCTCCCAAGTCTACTGGCGGTACGACCTTAGGCAAGTCATTTACCTTTCTAAGCCATAACTGACACAGAAAAAAGCTATATAATTGACACATTAAAAAAATTGACACATAAAGGAAAGGTTATATGTATTACTTACTGTTAGTATCTGTCACTACCTCTTCTCCCTCAGTGAATGTTCAAGAAATGTACATTTCTCTTCTACTTTGAAGGTAGATAGCTTTCAAAGCTCACTTAGACACCAGGAAAAGATCAATATTCCACTTCAACCATAGACCTCAATTCTAAATTTAAAAATCCCAGGGCACATGAACGAGCCCTCTGGTCAATGGCATCTCTTCAACAGTGAGTACAACGATCTCTTCAACAATGTTTCCCTCGACTGGGGGCCTTTTCACTTTCTGTTGCTTCTGCCTGAAACACTTTTCCTTATGTTGCCAGCTCCATCTCGCTATTAAGCCTCAGCTTCACTGTCACCTGGCCATCCTTTCTGGGGCTGACCCCTCCTCCAGCACTGCTGTTCCTTCCTAGCACAGCGCCACATTGTTTCCTTCTGAAGGTAAGTCCATTTACTCACTTCTTGCCTGGCTCCCTCACTGGAATGTCATCTCTGAGAGGCGTGGCACCTGGTCTGTCTGGTGGTTCACCTTTGTGTCCTCAGCACCTTGAACAGCACCTGCTATCTAGGAGGGGAAAAAAAACCAAACCTGTTGCTGAAGAGTTGACTCCAACTCACAGCGACCCTATAGGACAGAGTAGAACTGCTCATAGGGTTTCCAAGGCTGTAATATTTATGGAAACAGACTGCCACATCTTTCTCCCATGGAGCATCTGGTTGGTTCAAACTGCCCACCTTTCGGGTTAGCAGCTGGGTGCTTAACCACGATGCCAGGTGGCGAATAAATATTTGTTGCATTAACTCATCTACCACCATGTTTCAGAAACAACTTCAGGTTGGGGTTGGAAATTTACATGTGAATTTATGTGTTACATAAGTAAATGATTTATACCCCCAGGACTCTAGGCCAGCAGTCTATCTACACACCAGTAGTTTCCCTCCATGTTTGCTTGAACAGCTCAATCTCGAAAAGAGAAAACAGGATCTGTGCCTTTCCTGTGTTCCCCACCTGTTTCCCCTTATTATAAGCATCTAATAAAGAAGTTATATGAAAATAAATCAGCAAAATGCTTTATTTCATTTATCTTTACATCCATCGTATCATTTTAGAGTTTTAGTCTTGCCAATAAGCATCCCATTGCAAGTGCTTAAGAATGGAAACCGTCTCTTACTACATTTGAAATTCAAAAGGGAAGCTCAAAGAACACGTGTGACAAGAGGTACTGATGGATATTTATGATCAAGGAAGATGATCAGCTGGAAGCTTGTCGATGAGGTCACATCATATTACACACTTGGTTTATTACCAGCTCCCAAAGATATGCCCTCTCTTTGGTCAAAAAGAAAAGGATAAAAGGTTCAAGATAAGGAATAGGCACTTTATAAATAAAAACGTTCACTAATGAAATTAGTATCGTTATTGCAGGAAGTACTAATTTTCCTGCTCACTGAGAGTTTAATAAAAATGTTATGTCTCCTCTATAACTGTGATTAATCAGTGTGGTATTGAGTAGTGTAACGATTCTTTTTCAACAAGGCAATTTTCAAAATTTGAAAAGGTGTAAATTTCATGCAAATTGCTTCATAATCATATATGTACAAAACTGAGCTGACAAAATTGCAGTTAGGAAAGGAATCATTAACATTTAACATTTTCCTTTTTTTATTTTTTCCAACTGCACCTTAAAAGGTATATTGCGTATTAGAAGATATGACCAACTGAGAAGCATGCAAGTGCATACTAACAAAATGATGATATTTTAAACAAACTCAAATGTGGATGTCAACTCTGGCCAGCTATGTGAAATAGGAGGCTTTATAAAAGAAAACATTGTTCTAATGCAATGAAAATGGACCCGTTTGTTTTAACCACAACATAGACAAAGAAGCACTTTTCTGACTCTTTTCGGAGGGAAAGAGTACATCTTTGCTAAGGAAAGTCACATTTTTGCTCATATGATTCAGTTTTAAAAAGTCTCAAGGCCTCTTGTAATTCGAAACAATGAGTCTGCAAACCTGAGCGCTCCTCAGAAGGATGAAGCAGCCCATTCAGTAACCCTCCTGCCCCACAGCGATGGCTTATCTGGTTAGCGCTCTTCTCCCCTATAATGAGTGAGCAGAGAAGCTGTCACCTGGTGCCTCCAATCTCACTGTGCATGGTGTCTGCAACCAGCACTATCTGGGCAAATCCAAAGTAGGTTATTCATCTGTTGACATAGCTAAGGAAGGGAAGATAATAAGACCTCCAGTGTAAATATGACAGTGTTAGGATTATTAGATGCTGCTACTGATGGCCCTTAAGACTTGTAAGGCACAAGCAGAAAAACAATCCTAAGAACATACTTCCAGATGTTGGTATTAATATTGTGACACTGAATTAACAGCTGGTTGTTTCTGGAGTTTAAGAAGTTGGAAACCTTTATTTTTTAATACGTAACTTAGAAAGCAGTGGTTAGCGATTTCTGTGTAATAACACAGTACTTCTCAACGGTCTAACTATAGCCACGGTTCTTTGCATTGGTCAGTTTCCGCCACACACATGCACAGGTATTTGGAGGGACAACATAACGGTAAGTAGGAAAATTTTTCCTCCCCTATCTTCATCCCGTACCTCATACATTTTCTAAAATTATAGCTCCACTCAAGACAGTTATTATGCATAGTCAATGCTCTTCAGAAGAGTTTTTCAGAAGATGGTTTTTGGTCAAAGTGGTATATTTTAGGACCATCTGGTCACATGCATTAATGAACACCTTCAAATTCCGCATGGAGTTTTATGACAACATTCTTCTGCCCTGAGTGTCTCTCCCATGTACCATGTGTAAATAAGGCAAAGACTCCTGCCACCTTCAATCTGCAGTGTAGTGAACAGTGTGTCTCTGGATTTAACTAGGCAAGCCATTTCCCATGATATGCTAATATTAATAAACCTTGCAGAGACCCGGGCAAGCAGCTGAAAAACAAGGGTCCTTGCTTCTGTGTCATTAGAGCTGGGATGAGCCGCGTGTTCTCGTCACCCTGCCACTCGAGCCTGCTAATGGGCCCTGGGTGAGACCACCCTGGCTAGAGGCTCCGCTGGCTTGTGGGCACAGCTGCAAGCAGGAAAAGTTTCTCTTTTTCTTTTCCCTGACTCAGCTCTCTGTGCTGCCCCACAGCAGCCACCAAGGAGGCATGGTCCAGGTGGAAGTTTCCACAGCCAGGGAGGATCTGTGGTTCTTCTCTGCCCTAGTTATGCAGCAAAGGGCATCCTTTACAAATGTATCAGTCTTGGATGTTGGGGGCTAGGGGACTTTTCAGAACAAAACAAACTCCATTTCTTGGCAGTGAAAGAGGAAAGGCTCTGGAAGCCAGCATGGCCTTGTGAAAAGGGGCAGGAGATGGGCTCAACTCAGCCTTCTCCAAGTATGCCCTTGACCGAAGTGGACTCGTGACAATCACGGCCTTTCTGAGCTGCAGCTTCCTCATCTGCAACTTGCAATGATGAGCTACCTACCTCATAGGGTGGGATAAACGAGATAATGAATGTCTACCTTTAGCCTAGTGCTTGGCACATAGAAAACACACAATTAACATTAGCTTCAGCTATAAAAACAACAGTGGCTGTTATGATTTTCATTACTCTTATAACTCGCCATCCACCACCCATCTGTCAGTTTGTCATACTGTGGTGGCTGTGTGTGGCTATGATGATGGAAGCTACGACACCAGTATTTCAAATAGCAGCAGGGTCACTAAGACAGACTAGAAAGAAAGGCCTGGCAATCTACTTCTGAAAATTAGCCAAATAAAACAATATGGATCACCGTAGAATATTGTCTGATATAGTACTAGAAGATCAGCCCCCTTGGTTGGAAAATACTTAAAACACACCGTGGCTACAACAATGGACTTGAGCATACCAAGGACCCTGAAGATGGCGCAGGGCTGGGCAACATTTTATTCTGTTGTATGTGGAGTCACCATGAGTCAGAGTCGACTCAACAGCAACTAACAACAAAAAATAATTGCCATCAATATTGCTACTACTATTACAATTAATGTTACTACTACTATTACTACTATTCATGTGAACTTAACCCCTCTGATCTTCACTAACCTCAACTATAAATTGATGACAGCCTTGCCCACCTCTGATGATTGAATAAAATAAAGCACAAAAAGCAATCAGCACTGTTCCGGGTACTACATCAATGCTCAATGACTGTTCACTCCACCTTTCTGGCAGAAATTCTAGAAGGAGGAAGTAGAGTCCACTTGGGTGCTACTAAAATTCACCAGATGATGGAACTGGGTTGGTGACTGCTCTAATGTGTCATCTCCTAAGAGGCTTCTTCCTACAGGAGAGGGAGGGCTATGAAACGTCGAGAGGTGAAACCACACTTTCTGCTGCTGCCAAGAACACATATCTGTCCAGAGCCCTGGCAAGGATGGTTTCATTTGGTCCCTAGAGCCATCCTGTGATGAGGATATTTTCATGCCTCACATTTTACAAATGAGGCCACAGAAGTCAGAGAGGAGAATCAACAGCCCCAAAATGACCCAGCTGGTGTTTGGCAGAACTGGGAGGGCCACAGGGCTCTCCCCTGGTTCTGATTCCCTGTTTCCCCACTACACTGCTCCTTCCTGAAACAACAAATAGAGACGTGAGTGAGATAGCTAGTGCATGAATATCTGTTAAGGTGATGTTGAGTAGATGAAAAATGTGATGGTCCTACCCACGCTTTAGTCCTGAAGGATGGGTCCAGGACAGCTCTATAAGGATGACTCCAACCATGGTATGAGCCCCTTGATAGACTTATCTTTCCCACTCCCCACAACATCCTGGAGGATATTATTATTCCTACTTTATAGATGAGGAAACCTAAAGCCCAGAATTCGTGGTTGTGGTAGACATAATAATGGTCCCCCAAAGATGTCAACATCCTAATCCCCAGAACCTTTGAATATGTTACTTCACATGGCAAAAGAGACTTTGTAGCTATGATTAAGGATCTTGAAACGGGGAGATTATCCTGGATTATCCAGGTGGGCCCAATGTAATCATGAGGATCCTTTTATAAGAAGGCAGGAGGGTCATATGAGGAGAAGGCGATGTGACAATGGAAGCACAGTCAGTGACAGAGATATGATGCTGTGCTGCTGGTTTTGAAGATGGAAGAAGCGGCCAGGAGTCAAGGAATGTAAGTAGCTTCTAAAAGCTGGACAGAGCAAGGAAATGGATTCTCCCCTAGAGCCTCCAGAAGGAACCAGTCCTGCTGACACCTTGACTTTAGCCCAGTGAAACTGATTTTGAACTTGTGACCTTCAGAACTGTAAAACAATAAATTTGTGTTGTCTTAAACCATTAAATTTGTGGCAACTTGTTGTAGCAGCAATAGGAAACTCATACAGCAGTAGAGCCAGAATTCAAACCCAAAGCTACTAACTCCAAACTCTATTATGGTTCTACTTTGTTGTGCTTCCTTGAATGAATGAATAAATGAATGGACCAAGTGAGGGTTCCACCAATTAGGGGTGATGGGACGGAAGCAATCCAAGAACCTGTATGTACTCTTCTCTCAGTTCCTTAAGCTTGGGCAATTTCATGGTGTATCTTTTTTTTTTTGCTTAGTTTTGTTTTTGTTTTTGTTTTTTTTAATTTCTATCTGCTTCATTAAAAAGTGGGAGGAAGAGAGATGGCTTACATAAATACACTGCTGTTGTTGTGTGCTGTCGAGTCAATTCTGACTCACAGCAAACCCTATATAAAAAAATAAGGAAGAGACAAAAGGATGAAGGAATGTGGAAGCAAAAGAAAAAAGAAAGAAGGAAAAGGAGAAATATATAAAGAAACCAGATGAAAGGAAAAAATAGTACTGAGATAAAGCCAAAGGGGAAGTTAGTTCCCCTGGTGGTACCATATGGTATTACATAGCTGCTAGAGGTGGGGAGAAGTGTGCTAAACATTTGACTTTGAGCTCCCTAGTGGCCAGAGCAAAGAAGGAATCACTATCAGATATGAAGTTCAGATTTTAAAAGAAACTGGTCACTTAGGAAAAGTACATCTTTTCTTGGCATGAGGCCTCAGAGGAAGATCTCTCCTGAGTCTCTTGTGTTAACACCTCCCCCTCTCTACCCCTTCCCTTAAGCCCTGTGCGAGAGGGGCAAGATTTTCATGGAGCCTCAAATTCTGGAATATCTCTATAGTACATAGCTTCCATGTTACCTGAGACAGAAAACACTGCAGCCATGCTGAGTGCAAACACTCGCTGAGGCATCAGCAAGATCCACTTACCAACTAACTGACTTCCTCCCAAATACCTGTCCTACAGCTGACAAACTGCTGCACATCTTAAACTTTTACAATAGCTTGTGAAAAGCCAAATTCAAAAATATTTCCTTCATTAATTTTTACTGTGTAACAAATCAACCCAAATATTAGTGGCTAAACCAACAGATACTTATTTTTAACCCGCGATTCTGTGGGTCAGCAATTCAGGCCCGGCTTAGCTGGGCAGGTGTCTGCTATTAGCCAGGTGGCTGTGCCACTAGGGGCTGGATTGGGGCTGGATTGCTCTTGACTGGGGCAATGTGGGCACATGGCTGTGTGTCACTCAGCACTCAGCAGGCTAGCCCGGGGTTGTTCATACCTGAAAGTGGAAGGAGTCCAAGTATAGCAAGAGGGCAAGCACTGATGCGAAAACTTTTTCAAGCCTCTGCTTGCATCATGTTTACAAATGTTCTGTTGACCAAAGCAAGGTTCATGAAGCGACCTGATTCAAGGGGTGGAGAAAGTGTCTCCACCTTTTGAGGGGAGGATCTGCAACATCACAATGTAAGGGTGTGTATGCACAGCAGAGGGAAAGAATTTTTGGCCATTTTTACAATCTACCACAGGTATTAACTCTTGACATTTGTGGACTTAATGTCTGTTAAGCAGGACACAATCAGAGGTAGTTCTTAATACTGAGGGATATTAATGAATTAGATCAGTAATCAATTCTCCTGGATAATTTATTATAGTTTATTAACATAAAGGCAAGTGGCCAGAATAGGGAGGCTCTCCCAAAAGACTTCGGGTTCTGAAACTCTATTTTAAATTCTATTGCAATAAGAAAGAAAAATGTGTGTGTGTATATATGTTACACGTGTATCCTAAATACTCTCTCTTTGAACTCTCTCTTCTACATTGATATTGTTCAGTTTTTGGTTTTAATGCTTTTCGGTGTGTTCCTGAAACACCCCATACTGCCTTGAATCTGCAATTGTTCCATGATATTCAGAGCATTCTAAATAAATAAATAAATAAAAGGAAAGTTTCAGAAGGGCAGCACTTACCCCATACACAAGAAAATAGGCTGAAAGGAAAGTATTGTCAAAGTGTTTTGCAAATGACATTTTCAGCATTATAAATTATGATTTATTTTCCCATGTAATCATCTTGATTGCAGACATCCTTTTGGAAAAATCGCACTGCTCTTGGCTAGCTTTTTAAAGCCTCACAAGACAACTTTCAAACCTGATTAGTATGTATGATGGGAAATCAGATACATTATATTTAGCTTGAAGTGCAGAGCGTACTGGGTGCTGAGAAAGAAAGATGGGGGAGGGAAAAAAAAGAACATCTGTAATCCTTTTCAGAGGAATCTGTGCGGCACATGGCAGACTAACAAGTGGAGCTGTTGAGTTTGTTCAAGTTGTCTTTATGTAATTAACCGATTGTGTATCGTGTCCTCATCTTCTTACCCCACATGTCACTCAGCTATGTGATGTGATGGCTCTGTATGCAGGATGTGGTCATCCCTTTCTGTTATGACACTTGGAGGGCTCGTCACTTCCATCCACATGGTCTTGCTAAAGATCGTGACCCTTGGCTCTCCATGCTTACGCCTCCTTTTATGTGGGAACTATCAGACTGTCCCACCACTCGTTTGTCAAGTTTGTCATATTGTGGTGGCTTGCATGTTGCTGTGATGCTGAAAGCTCTATCACTGGTATTTCAAATACCTGCAGGGTCACCGATGGTGAACAGGTTTCAGCAGAGCTCCAGACTAAGATGGTCTAGGAAGAAAGGCCTGGTGATTTACTTCTGAAAATTAGCCAATGAAAACCCTATAGATTACAATGGTCAGATTTGCAATTGATTATGGGGATGGCGCAGGACTGGGTAGTGTTTTGTTCCATTGTGCATGGGGTCACCAGGAGTCGGTGGCCAACTCAACAGCAGCTAACAACAACATGTCTTCAGACTATAAAATTCTTAATATAGAAACTAAATCATCATAGCTACATTAAATATTTAATTAATTCCTAACGAATTAGGTCTGAAACAATACTTACCACTCATACGACTCATGATAGTGATATTGTAACCAGTGACACAAGGCCAGCAGTGATTGAAATGATTTTACTTTGCCATGTCTTACTCAAAGATAATTAAGCCAAATTCCAGATCCAAATAGAGCTCAGAAGTTTTTCATACAAAAGGCACCTATTTTGGTATTGCTGAGCAATTTATGCTACTACATGGAGAAAAACCCTACCATGAGTGTTTTTGTATAGAATAACATCTACTATAATCTCCCCAACTGCAGAAATGGGAAAATAAAGAAAGAAAGGCTTTGTAAATTTCTTCTTATAACAAAAATTACACACACACAAAGATGAGAACCCTTCAATGTCACTAATTTCTCTGAAGCAATATAACTGCAAACTCTTGAGACCTCAGCTATTTCAGACAAAATAGAAAACGTAGATTCAGGAGGAAGCTGGGGAGCTGGGCTTTCTGCAACAGATTGTAAGCCAAGTCATAAATTGAGGTAAAGGGGGAGAAAAAAGGACGGAACTTGTGGTTTTGTGCCTGCACACTTGGGGTCTGTAAGATAAATGGGCTGAGGATTTTCCTGTCCATTTCTGCTATATATTCATGTGATTAAAGTCATTAGTTAGAACCCTCTACCAAGAAGCTACTCTGAGAAGGGGATTCCCTTAAGGAGGAGGATTTAAAAAAAAAAAAGAAAGAAAAAGAAAATCCACGTGGAATACCCAAAAATACATGCACACTAGAAATCAAGCCAGAGGATATTTGTTAATAGTGTTGCTCTAAAATCAGCTGCTGCTCTCTGAGTCCCTGCTTTCCAGCATGTTTAAGAGGACACTAGACTACCAAGTTGATATAGGCGATGCTTAGGGGAAATACTTTGACTAAAGTTATTTTTACAAAGTTCATTGGCTGGATTATATCTTACTTTCCCCCTCCCCACACTAGAATTTGATCTACCTCCCCATCTACTTAACAGTTAATAGGTATGTCTTATTGACATCATCCTTGGCTCTAGCCTCTATGATCTCTTTTCCAGAATATTCTAAAAGCCCATCTGCCAGTCTAGCACCTCAATAATCTGTCCTTCCTGCTGCAGCCAGGGGGCTCTTTCTAAAATGCACACTGGTTTCCATTATTACGCATGGGATACCAAAATATCCATACACCTTTCCAGGGATTCCCATTACCATGAAGATAAGCTCTAAAATCTCCATGGGACTTCCAACACACCTGGGGACTTTAGCCCTGTTTACTCCCCAGTCTCATCTTTTGTCACATGGTCCCTCTCCCATACTAGGCTCCAGCCAGAATGAATTCTGTGTCTTTTCTTACATGTACCACATCCTGTCTGAATGCCCAGGATATGACCATGAGCAACAAAGTCTTTGTCATCAAAGAGGTGACAGTCTGGGGTGGCAGCAGAATAGTACATAGACAGCTGCAATATATCATGATTGTAGAGAGTATTACGGGAGCACTGGAGGATGGAGGGGTACCCAACTTGGACTTAAGGTGTGAAGGGAGGAAGTTCAGGGCTCAAGCATGGCTTCTGGAAGCATTAGTTTGGTGAAGGAGGGAGGACCATTCTAGGCAGAAGGATTTGCACATACAAAGGCATGGCCTTTCCTGGCACCACTAGTGCTGGAATCGGGGAGCAGAGATGCTGGCAGAGGTCAGCTAAGTGAACTGGAGACCTGGAATCAAGGAGGCCTATGAGAGGCCACCATGACAGTTGGGGACCAAGTGGGTGGGTTCATGAATGAGTGTAATTGCAAACTCCAGTGCCTAGGAGGCCAGGTGGCTTCTACAATGAGTGAAGTGACTCGGATGGGTACTATAAAAAATCAAAGGGCACAGGCCCCAGCTGAAGATGGGCAGCTGCTACTCCAGTGCAGCCAACTCTTGCCACACAGAAACACAGGCAAATGAGGTCAGATTCGATTTTTCAAGAGAAGCAGGAAATCCAGATTTTGATGTGAAGTCCCTCCCAATCTTTAAAATGCTGGCAAATGATTCATTTCATTAAAAAAGAAAAAAAAAAAAAGAGCAACAGATCAAACAAGAGCCATCTGCGAGTTACCAATTGGAACTTCTGGAATATGAGTTGGGAATGAGGATGGAGAGTTCAAGGGTTGGGAAATTTTCTTGCTCTTATCAGGGGTTCAGAAGGCAAAAGTGTTGGGAAAAATCGGATTGTGGGGCCAGCAGCAGCGGCAGCAGTCATCAAGGCCTGCAGCTGCACAAGGATGAAGGCAATCCTCTCTGAAGGCCAGAAATGAGGCCAGAACCTCAGACTCACAGACCCACATTCATTAACTTGCTTAGTCAACAAGTATTCATTGAGGACCTATTGTGTGCCAGGCACTGTTCCAAACTCTAAAAAAGCAGCAATGAGTAAAACAGACAAAATCTCTGCCCTAGAGGAATGCATATTCATCTCCTTTTCAGGGAAAATGAAAAATCGAGCAAAGGCTCCAACAGACACTAGTTCAGTCTTTTCAGCTTCAGACCCATTCCCGGCTTTGAAATTAATACACGACAAATGATCTGATGTTAAAGACGCCCTGGGGCCCGAAGCTCCAATATTCCAGAACTGAAGAGCACAGGAGGTTTTGCCTGGCTTGTTCTCAACCCCTAGAACAGTGCATGCACATAGCCACCACTCAACAAATGTTTACAGAATGAATTTGATAACTTGGGGCTAAGAAGTATTTCCAATATCCTAGAAAAAAAATCACTAAAGTTGGAATTGTTTTTCTGTACATTAGAAACATTTCTCTTTCGTGTCCAAATTCCCACATGATGGTAGTTGGGTAAAAGTGGGTCTCTAGGTAAAAAAAAGAAAAAAAAAACTTGTCCTTCACTCTGTTAACAAGATTAGGTATTGAGAAGAGGAGAGGGTAAAAATCAAATATTCTACTTCCTGACAAAAAAGTAGTAGAGGGAAAAATGGCGCTATAGGCAGAAGCACCACGCCACCCCTCCATAGCAAATCTCTGAAAAACTAAGCCAAGCAGAGAATACAATAATCCTGAAACCCTAAAACATCAAATGAAGAGATAAAGAACTCAGCCAAGCACCAAACGGAGTGAGAAAACTGACAGAGAATGGAGAGTGAGGAGAGATTCA
>NW_004443989.1:1758809-1776106 GCF_000243295.1 Trichechus manatus latirostris | reverse complement strand
AACTGTGCATGTAGAAATTTTTGAAATGGTGTATCTTTGGCTATGTGTATTTTCACCAAAAAAAAAGGTTGAGAAGTTAGAGGGTTGCTATGTTGCGGGGTTGTTAACCAATGTCATAAAACAACAGGTGTACTACTGTTTCATGAGAAACTATTTGTTCTGTAAGCCTTCACCTGAAGTACAATAAGAAATAAATTTTTTAAAAAAAGTAGTAGATATTGGGGTATATGGACTTCCAACACTCTCTCCTCCACATTTTCATCTCTGCTACTTACGTATGACAACCTCTTTCCTCTTTTTCTTGTAATGTGTTTCAAAATGCGCTTGCCAATCCCAGAGATAACTAATAAAAGCCAGTATTTTGAAAAATAACACTCATGTGCATTTAGTTCTTTCCTAACGACTGACAGTAGCTACTGGTGGGCAGGGATGGATTTGACCCACCACGTGTCAGTCCAGATATCTACTGAAATTGATTTCAGGTACCATTCCAGTGGTAGATACTTTATAATTGTACTCTCACGCCAGTGCGGCTAAGATCACACCCAAGATAAATGAATCACCTCTGATATGGGAACAGAACATTCCATCATAGAAATCCCCTGACTGTTCCTGGTGCTCTGACCCCACAAGAACTCTGCTCCCCACAAGTCACACTGATAAGATTCCCTCTGCCTCACTTTGACCAGAGCCTGACAGCGAGCCATATGTTAGCAGCAGCAGGCTGCCTACATTTCTCATCGTCGATGATTTTTTTCTTTCTTTTTAAAGAAGGGGAGGCAAAGGATCCTGTTTATTTCCAAACTCCCTTGCATCTGATGCACGATAGGCTGGCATTTGCTGTTAAAGCAGAAAATTATAAGGAGGGCCTAATTGACCCTCCTGTGTCTTTGAAAAAGCCTATCTGTGGTCTCTAATTGACCCTCTAGGTACCTATGGAACAATGAATGAATCTTCAGGAAATAATGGAGGGCGATGATTAATAGCCTGGGTCTGGCTGGACCTCTGTCTCTCAGAGTTCTTCTCCCTGTGTTTTCCTTCCTCCCCTCCATGACACTCTATTCCCTGGATTTCATAAGCAGCAATTTATTATTATCACTGAATAATAAATACCCTGCAGTAGACACTTCCAAAAATCGGCTACATCACAATTCTGCAGAGATTGGGATAACGTTTACTTAAGCTGGCATTCTCATTTTTCTCCTTGGCACTGCTCTGAAGGGTTCCCCTCCGGTATTTGTGGGCAAAGTCAAAACATGAGGCTTCTCTTGAGTTCGTAGTAAAATCACTCTCAATGTGAAGCACTTGGAGATTGTGGGCTTTTTTTTACCCCAAAGCGTAACCATTACCCCTCTTGCCTTATTCAGGTGAGGAATAAAGCCCTTCAAAAAACCAACCAACCAACCAACTAGCAGTCATCAAGTTGATTGTGACTCATGTGACTCCATGTGAGTCAGAGTAGAGCTGTGCTCTACAGGGTTTTCAAGGGCTGATTTTTCAGAAGTAGACCCCAAAGGCTTTCTTCTGAGGCACCTCTGGGTGGATTCGAACCTCCAACCTTTTGGTTAGCAGCTGAGTACTTAACTGTCTGTGCCATCCAGGAAGCCAAAGCCCTTCAGGGATGCAGCAAACCACAACAATAGTAATACAGGTACTACTAATAAATGGCATTCCTTTAGTGTGCATGTAACAAGCCCTCTGTATACATTGTCTAGATGAACACTCACCAAAGCCCTGAGACACAGGCCATACTATTATCCCCATTATCCAGAAAAAGAAAATGAGGTGCAGTGAAGTAATCTGCCCAAAGGCACAAGAACCCAAGTTTGGGTTCTGTGTGCTATACAACACAGCCTTCTCACTATTTCACAGTAACTGTGCCAACTGTACACTATTAAGGAAAAAACATTTTTTAAACAGGGCTAAGATAATAAAAGAGAACACCTTTCCTTTCTTTTAATTTGGCTGAAAAATGTTCCCTTCCCCTAGATAGGGTAAGAGAGGATATTTAAATTTGGAAATATGCATGTCTCTAATGAGGATTATAAGAAGCCAGAGGTGTTATTATTATTTTTTGCAAATTCACAGCATTAACTATACTTATAATTTAAAATTATAAAAAATAAAAAGTAAAGAATGGAAGAAAATAAGCCATTAGAACTCTCCTTCTGCCTTCTGCTCCACTTCTGCTGCACGGAGACACCCTCCCCAGGACCTGAACGACAAGGGAGCCACAAGCTGCCTGCCAGGCCTGGCTGGCTTTTCCGGGCCCCTTTTCTTCTTACTCAGTGCTTTGTGGGCGAACAGGCTGCCTATGCAGCAAAATTAATGCTTGGGTAAGGCTTACTGATTCTGTGAAAAGAACCAATTGTCCCTCGCCTCATGTCCTCCCTCTGTCATCAGAAAGCACTGGGCCCACCATTCAGAGTCAGGGGCTTTGGATGGGCAGGGGGCTTCTGGAGACCAACGGCCTATTCAGTGTGGCTCAAAAATACAAAGGAGGGAGGTGAATAACCAAACCATGTACAATGAATGGAGGACTGCCTCAGGGTACTTTGATGTTCCCACTCAACTTATGATTTTAGAGGTCAGACAAATTTGACCTAGGTATTTTTTGAGATACATGTGTGTGTATATATGTATGTGTGTGTGTATAAACATATATGTGTGTATATATATGTATACGTACACACACACACACACACACACACACACACACACACACACACAGTGAAACCTGTGAAAGCCGGAACTCGCCGGGACTGCCTTGTTTTTCCAGGTCTCAAAAGTTTTCCACCTTTGACAGGGTGCCATCTTACTACTTTTCTTTCACTTTCTATTAGTGGAAAACACTTGAGTTTTCCTTGTCTAACAGGTTTCTGCCTTACACAGGTTCTGGCTTTCACAGGTTTTACTGTATATATATTTATACATATGTACATAAATAACCCCTGGGTGGTGCAAATGGTTAACACACATGGCTGCTAACAGAAAGGTTGGAGGTTCAAGTCCACCCAGAAGCACCTCAGAAGAAAGGCCTGGTGATCTATTTCTGAAAAATCAGCCGTTGAAACCCGCATGGAGCACAGTTCTACAGCCGTTGAGCACAGTTCTATTCTGACACACATGGAGTTGTCATGAGTCAGAATCAACTCCACAGCAACTGGAATATATAACCCATCCGTTGCCACTGAGTTGATTCCGACTCACAGCAACCATACATACATATATATATATATATATATACACACACATATACATATATATGTACATATACATATACATATATATATACGTGTATGTATGTGTGTGTATGTATGTGTATATATACATGTATGTATGTGAGTGTATGTATGTGTGTGCGTGTATATATATGTGTGTATATATATATATGTATATATATATGTATACTTGGAAACCCTAGTGACGTAGTAGTTAGCTATGGCTGCTAACCAAAAGGTTGGCAGTTTGAATCTACCAGGTGCTCCTTGGAAACCCTATGAGGCAGTTCTACTCTGTCCTTTAGGGTCACTATGAGTCGGAATCCACTTGACGGCAACAGGTTTGGGTTTTTTTGGATGTATGTATGTATATATATATGCATGTATATATACATACATATATATATTCTTTTAACAATCCATCAATAATAACTATTTTCATATTTCAGGAGCTTAAGGGGTTTTTAGCAATAACAGTGAAAAACCCAAGACTGTTTATCTTCCCTCTCCTTCATGTCCACAGGCAGCTGGCCACCAAGCCCTGTCAATTCTAGCTCTTCCTCCCCATGCCCATTGCTACTGCCGCCTTACGTCAGGCTGCCTTCATCAGGTTGCCGCATTTTAATGAGAGGATGCTAACAGGGGTAGGGGTGTGTGTGTGTGTGTGTGTGTGTGTGTGTGTGTGTGTGTGGTTCCCTGCTTCCCCAACTTATACTCAGAGCTGTCGCCTTCCTACTTCAAAGCCTCTCCCTCCATGGCCACCCAGCGGCACCTTGGAAGAAAAGCCTGGTGATCTACTTCCAAAAATAATCAGTCACTGAAAATCCAATGGAGCACAGTTCTACTGTGACACACGTGGTCAACATGAGTTGGAGTCAACTTCACAGCAACTGGTTTTTCCTTCAGAAGAGAAAGCTGTAGAAGAAATCTCCCTCTTCCCCTTGGGCTGGGGATATGCACATTAAAGACATGAGTGGATGCTGTGTGTGTAGCAATTACTAACGAGGCAACTGGACCTCCTGTCTAATAATCAGTGTTCACTTGGCTCTCAGGCCCTACCACTTGCTTCTTTGATCACGGCTAGCTTACTCAGGAAACCAGCAGAGAAGTTAATTTCCTTGCATGACTGACGGTAAACATCCACTGTGGAGTTGGATTATAAAATTGTATAAAACTATAAATAGAATCATACTATTCCCTTTTAAGTAATTCTCAGAGCTCTTATTCATTAAGATTCAGATGCTACGGAGAGTGCAGACATGCCTTCTCCCCTCCTGGATCCCAAATAAAACACCTGTACGGAAGCAGATAGCTTTGTATAAATCAGATTAGAGTTTATAGGGTGAGATGGCTTTATCGGATGGGATTACAGTATAATCTTTTGGGGGAAAATGGGGTTAAGCAAATCCAGCTTTAATAGGCGGCCACGTTCACATGTGAAAGTTTCAGATCCATGTAGGGAGTGTCCTGGTCTTCTGTTCACCCCACAGACAGCCTCTCCATCACCTTTCTTCCAGCGGAAGCCCCAGATAACGCATAAGAAAGTAAGTATATTAGGAAGCCAGGGATGGGTAGGCCTCTACCAAGAGCTGGTTCTACTAACACGGTGGAGTCCTCTCAGATCCAGTCCTCAAAATTCCCCGTGTTTGCTCTACATGCAAAAGGGGCTGGTTTTGTTGATTGAAAACCACACAACCGAACAACACCTGCTTGGGCACTTAACCCTGGGCCAGGAAAGGTGAAAGTGGTTTCTGTTTATTTTGATCTCCAGTGCAAAGTGGAGAACAATCCCGTAGGTGGTATCACAGCAGGGGGAAAACAAAGCTGATGGGAGGGAGTCCCTTATTAGGTGCTGCCTAGCTGGAGGAGGTTGGACACTAAGTGCTAGAAGTGCCTGCCTCATGCGTATGATGTTTACCGTTCGAAGCAGAGGGGCAAGGAGCACACAGCTACCAGACACACTCTTCTAGGTCTAGGGTATGCCTTTCCTTTGAAACAGTGATGGGAACAGACCACCACAGCCCGGGCTCCCTGGAACACTGCAGCACTTACAGCAGTATGATGGGTGTCCCTGTGTCCAAGAAAGCAGGGGGATACTCTCCCATCTCTATAAAATGCTGGATCAATTTTGGGGTTAAAAAATGAAAATAAGTATGAATCAATAGGAGTACAAATGACTACCAGCCCTCTTCTCTTGGGAAAATTCAGACCATGACACACAGGAGGTTAGAAAACTAGGCACCTAAATGACACCCATGGAAAAGACTGTGGGATTTTGGTTTCCTTGGGTTTCTTCCCAAATCAATAGTTTGATTCCTTAACATCTGTATCACAGGTATATTGCCCATTACTTAACATCTGAACTATGCAACATCCATCCTCAGCCGACTTTGTAACACACCCCTCATAACAGATTCATCCACTGAATGCTGAACCTCCAGCTAAGTGACAAGTCACACCATCTCCCTTATTGCTTTCTGTTCTCTTTATTCTAAAAAGCCAGGTGAGCCCTCAGCTGACCAAACCCTTGACTCTTCCCCAAGTTGCCCTAAGCATGGAGAGTGCATCATCTCCAAGGCTCTTTCACTGCCTCACATCTGACCAGCCGGCACCACTGCTATTCCCAACAGAGCCGAGGAATAGGACATTTGACGGCAAGTGTCAGGGTTAACAGGAAATCTCAAAGCCAGGGCTTTGAGTCATATCAAGAAGAAATGAAAACTCTAAAGATGAGCACTTAACCATGGTTGAAAATATCCTGTCCTTAAAACACGACTATCAAGCAAGAAAATTATTTTCTTTTAAATTATGCCTCCCAGGCAACATGTGCTCTAGCCTGCAAACTACAACTCACAGGCCCAATCCAACCCACTGCCTGTTTTTGCAGATAAAATATTATTGAAGCACAGCCACAGTTTCAGAGTTTGGTAGTTGTGATGGAGACTGTATGGGCCACAAAGACAAAAATATTTACTATTTGGCCCTTTACAGACAAAGTTTGCCGACCCTTCCTAGACTGAAAGTTAGTTTCTGTGACCCTCACATTCTCGAGTCTGCCTTCTCATTCACTGACTATAAATGCAATGATCAATGTTCTTATCATTTTTAATGATAATATTAATGAGTTATTAATGTGCATTTAGGGAAGAAGAGAAAGTCAAGCAACTTTTAAAGACTCATCACTATTTCTGAAATAAAGATTAGATCTACGTCAGGTAACTTAAATAAACCACAAATATTTATTGAACGCTGAAAGGCCACAGCCATGAAAACCCTATGGAGGGCAGTTCTCCACCAAAGCACATGGGTTCATCATGAGTTGGAATCAACTAAATGGCAGCTGGTGGCGGTGAACCAGTGCCAGGCATCTTCAACATGGGTATTTCCCCTCGTTGTGGGGGAAAAGCATCTCAGGCCTTCTTTCCTGCCTGCCTTCCTTTCCTGTCCTTTCTTTTTCTTTTATTCTCTTCTCTTTTCATCCATTGTCCTTTCATTTTGCCTAGTCACATGAATAATTGCTACAAGAGCCCCCACATCTGATGGGTGCCCTGCCCCACAAATACTACACATATCTATGTAATAGCTATTTGGGTAACTTAGATCACCTAAGAAGTTATTTTTACCCCTAGGCTTGATATCTAAACTGCAGGATTAAACCATTAAGAATGTACTTGATTCCTATAATACGGAGTGATTTTGCTAATGTTGTTCAGTTTTATTTCCTTCCCCAGAATGATTTCCATTAGCTGGCTTGCAGATTAGCTGCCTAATCTCCTCACAAGGGCTCTTCGATCAAACGGTCTGGAGTGGCCCCATGTCTTTCCATTGCCAAGCGACTGATTTAAAAGATGGACAAAAAGTAGACACACAGAAGTCCAGATAGTGTGATTAACGGTCGATCCAACTTTCTCTGAACTGCATATCATGACTTAATGGGAAACCCTGAAGAGATTAAAGGGGGGAATTACATTACCATGAATAATATAAAAAAGTGATATTCTGTCTAAAAAGCTTTCGAGTGCAAGTGACTCGAACAAATATATTAACAGAGCTTACAGCAGATTCAATCAGGTTGAACGTTCCCGAGAATTTATTTTGAAATAAGCTTTATATATCCGAGATGTGAAGAATGAACCTATTCGTGACTGGCAGGAAAGCTATTAGCATGCAGATTTTAATTCTGCCTCTGATTCTATGAGGTTCTATTGTCCCTCCTTTACTCCTGGCACCCTCTCCCCACTACAGATGTAGTACACCTCCACACATCTCAATGCCACAATTCCGCTCCAGCAAGCTAAGGTTTATTTTACTCCCTTTATTCTAACTTCTTAAAAATCAGTTCAAATTTGTACTATTAAAGCACCAATGAAGCCATTATGTTTAAAAGTATGAATTATGTCACTTCAACCCATCCATCTGTTGGAAATGCCAATTCAGGGGGCGAAATTTGGCGGTTAAGAGAGAAATCTGCTTTGCAAAAACTAGGTGCACATTAACTTACAATTAAGCTGTGATGTTAATGAGGTTACAGCGTGTGACGGGTTAACGGTCTGCAGCCAAAAGGCAAATATTGAAATGAAGGCGTTTATTTTCAAAGCAACAAACCTGAACTGAACCATTACAATAAGTCCCATTAGCATTCTAGTTACTGGGCAAAATAATTTCATCTCTAAAATTAATTAAATAAATTGGAATGACCTGGAATCGTTTCTGAGGCAAGCGGACGGAACAGCACTGCATGAAAGGCAAACTCATTTGGAGTCAACCGGCCCATCAATTCCTTGAGAGACGATGTTTAAGTTTATGGGAAGTGAAAGTTAAAAATATGCTTCATTCAATAAGGCAGCAGCATGTGCTGAAGTTTGCAAAGCAATTTTTTTTTAAAAACTCCACATTTTTATTTTTTAAATTCAGGAATAGAATGCCTTTGGCTTGAGATAAATACTATGTCCAAAGTTCAATACTTAGAAAATTCTGATTCTGTCCTGAGTTGTCTGTATTTTATTCCTCAAGCAATTTGGAATATTTAGCAATGAAAATTAATGAAATACATGACAACTGGATGGAATAGATGAGATCCCAGGGCTATTGTAAGGTTTTTGAAGAGAGTCAGCATCAGACTCTTGGTTCAAATCATGTCCACAGTCCAAGGCTCTCTGGATCATCTGATGAATGAGAAGTAGAAGCACACACGTTGCTGGTGCAAGGCCTAATACACTACTGGCACTACACAAGCACTAGCCATTACACTGCACCGAGTACGGACTGTGAGGCCATAAACCTGCTGTATGGGTCCCTTCTTTGCCACTTATGAGTTGTGTGACTTTAGGCCTGGAGCTCACCTCTCTGTTTCTCACTTTGTTCATCTGTCAAACGGGAATATTCACAGTTCCCCTTCTAACAGGAATGTTGTACTAAATTTAAAGAGCTGATAATACACAAAGCACTTGCTATAGTGTCTACAATGTAAAAGCTTAACAAAAGTCCCGTCCCCACTGGTCGAATCTGGCCGTCATTCCCATTTTTTCTAGGCCTTTCTAGGGAACACGTCAGCAGCTTGTCTCTTTAGACCAGGCTTTCTCAAAGTGGTCCATGGACCATCTGTACCAGAAGTAGCTGGGGTACTTGTTAAACATACAGATTCCTGGACCCCATCCTGGATGTATTGAATCAGAATCACTGGGGAATAGGGTCCAGGAACCTATGTTTTAAAAATAACTTCCTAGGTGATTCTTAAAGATACAGAAGTTTTAAGGATTACTTATTTCAACAAAAGGGACATAATGGAAACACAACTCTTCTTTTCTTCAGCAAATAAATTGCGTTTCCACAATACTGAATATGATTACAAAGTGATATAACTATGAATCCAGTCTTTTGGGAACAATCTCTTGCTCTCACTTTCTAGGCACAGGCAATGCAAGCCGCCTTTCGCTTCCTGGAATCTACTGTACACAGGGCCGTGCCCTAGAGTCCTGATCATACCACCGACTGTTCATTCCATCTTCTGTTCCCAAGCCCTTCTCTTTCCCCTTTCAAGCCTCAGTCCCAACCTGACCTCCTCAGAGATGCCTTCTCTACCCCAGACAAGGTCGGATCCACCTATTTCAGGCTGTGCTAGCACCTTACACTGTCTGTTACAGCATTAACCATATGTGACTAATTAATTTTGTAAATTTTTTTGTCTGTCTTTTCTTATTCCCTGAAAACTGAAGGAGGGTAGTGACTGTTTCTTCTTTGTCCACCATAGCATCCCTCCTGCCCAGCAGGGAGCCCATCCCAGGGTGGGGACTCAATATCATGACAACTTTTGCTATACTGGGGAAAATTATGCTGTTGAACTGGCTTAAGAATGTGTTAAAGGAAACAATCTGAAGACAGACATGATGGACATACAGGTAACTGCTCCCCTGAGCTGGAAGGCACCTGCAGCACCACTTAATCCACACAACTCTCCCTTGCCAATACTCCCGACCCTTATAAATCTCCCCTTCAAATGTGGCCAGGAAGTCACTACCTAATCAAACCACCCACTATAGTCCTGGAGAGCCAACATCCAGGTTTCTCGGGAAATCAGACTACACTGATGATTCATGGGTGGAGCTTAGAAAGAGAACCTTCATATTAGCATCAGTTCTCTGTTTCCTTATCAAAACGAATATTTTCTCTCAATATCCTCTTTTTTCCCACTGAAAATTAAGAGCCTGTGCTAGATCTCGGTCAAAATACACAACTAAATTATCTCACAGATTTCTTGAAAGTAGAAAACATTTTCCTTACTGTAGTAACCTCCAAGCTCTACTACTAGAGGCTCTGATACTGAGGAATATAAGTCTAGATATAGATTATCTTTCATCACTGTTTTAATAACAATCTCTTGTTTGACAAGAAATTTATGGCAGGCAGCTGAAACATTAGCTTATTGATGATTAGAGTATCAACTGTCCTTGATATAAATAAGCAGGGTTTTTGAATCATGAGCAGCAAGACAGGGCACGTAATGGGCCTTGGGGGCGCTATGCAATTTATGGGGCATTCAATTCTCATCAATGTATTGTCAGTATATCTGAGGGATCTGACAGGTTCCTGTTCCCAGGATGGATGTTCTCTCCACAACCCAAGGAACACAAAAGTTAAGAAGGTAAGGTCTTGTGTCTTATAGGCTCTAAGCCTTCATTACCACTGAGGATTTAATATTGGGAACTTTCTTTTGTCCCAGATTTTTATATTCCAGGTCTTTCAGAATTTGGTACATTCAGTACAGTGCTTAGAACAGGATTTCGCAACTACGGAAAAGTTTGTATGGCAGGGTCCAGAGCTCTGTTCAAGGTGTTGGGTGGAAATTCCAATGACCAACTAATGACCCTCTGAGTTGATGTTGGAAAGGAGGTTCATGCTCATATGTAGGGAGTTGGTTGCCAATGGGGACATCATGGAGGGCTCATGGCAGAGGCTATTGGCTGCCTACCCGATAGCCATCATTCTTTCCTTCACCCTTGCTAACAGAAGTCCAATTCTGTTCACCTTCTTCCAAGCAGCCATGTAATTCAAGGGAGGCTGGGCCCCTCCCCAGGCCAAAGAAGAATTCTTGACTTATTGGATACTGTCATGGTGATCTCATTTCCCTTGCTGATGCACAGGCATGTATGTGATGCCATTCTGGTCAATGAGTCATGAAGAGAGGCTATTGGCAGAGGCTTCTAAGAAGATGTTCTTCGTTCTTTAAAGGGAGCATGAGAAGGGTACATTTTTGTCTCTTTCTGCCTCTGGTCATTATCACCTGCATGTGATTCCTGAAACTTGGCAACCATTTTGTGACCATGAGGAGAGGCTGCCTAAGAGGATAAATCAACATGCTGAGGGAAGCAGAGCAGAAAGGCAGAGCTAACTAGGTACTTGATGATATTTTTGAGTCCCAAATTAATCAAACCTAAAAATTTTAGCCCTCCAGACTTCTTTTGATATGAGATAATAAGCATATGGTTTTGTTGTTGTTCAAACTACTTTTAATGGAGTTTTCTGTTACTTATGGTCAAAAGCTCCCTTTCTTAAAATGATCCCTCTTTTCCTCTGATGTTTGAAAATATCTCCTCTCTTTACCCTAATATCTAAAATTACATGAAATACTAACTTTCTATGTGGAAAATGTCCATGAGAGTGACATCAGGCATGGGAATCCTAATTTAACTTGGTTAGATTTGATTGTATTCTTCCTGAGATCAGTGTGATAAAATGAATAAAGTAGGAAGGAATGGCAACTGGGGAGCATGAGATACTGCCAGGAAGGCAAGCTTGCATGGGGGCTATAGCACAGAACTAGGGAACATGGCACCACTGGATGCCTGGGGGCAAACAAAAAAGTGGAAGACAGATATGGAAAGGCTGGACAAAAGGTATCAAAGATAAACTTCCCCCACTTTTAATGTCCATCTGGATATAAATATCTCGGAATCCTTTGTGATAGAAGTGAAGGAGGTTCTTTCTCAAGGGGAGCAGGCATTGATGTGGGTGGCAGTTTGCAACATTGATAGCAAGCAGATTCTTGTGAGAGGCATGGCAGGACAGAATGGAAACGGGTTTGTGCTGCTGTTGTGGTTAAACAGAGCTACTTGCCTACCAAATATTCATTTTCCCCTTTCTCATTAGTATCACAACCCTGATATGGTATAGTGGAGTAATGCTCTCAGTTAAAAAAACAAAACAAAACAAAACAAAAACCCTGACATTTCCCAGCCTCTCCTGCAGCCAGATGTAGCCATGTAACTCATCCTGGCAGAGGAAATGTTAGTAAGTATTGAGTTGCACTTCTGGGAAAACTCCTTAGAGGGGACTGGCTCAGCAGAGAGGCTCCTGCCTTTTGCCTTCCTCTCCTTCCCCTTTCTGAGGCTTGGAAGTCAAATGAATGGTTGGAGATCTGGGACCCATCTTAGATCAAGAGGTGGACTTCGAAGATAGAAGCCAAATAGCTGACAATGGTATAATAGAAAAATAGGGGGAGTTCTCGATGACTTAATGGAAGCATCAAGCCAATCCGGGACTAGCTGCCTAGCTATGGGCTTATTTTAAGGGAGAAAACACACCCTTATGTGTTTAAACTAATGTTTCACATTCTCTGTTTAGGTAGGTGAACCAAGTCCTAACTGAAACAGACACATTTTTGCTAGCCAAGATGTCTGTTGCTACCTTTTAACTATAAAATTGACAATAATGCTATCTTAAAATGTCAGTAAAATTTCTTTAAGACATTTTAACTCTCATTCTGCCTAAGCCTATGGATTCCAGAGTCAAATTCTTTCTTTACCTTAATGGGAACTGACTGGGTGTAAGACCAAAGGAAAAGTTACGTCCAGCCACACCCACAGCAATCAGCCAACTCTACTTTGCATCTGTGGCACCAATTAACCCCTTTATGGGGGACATGCTCTTCCTCCTGGAATTCACCTCCAGAGATTAGGGCTATAATTGCAATCATTCCTCTGTAAACCTCTGTCTTGTAAATTTATGTTAACTTTATTTGTAAGTGGTTTTTCCCATGTGCATTTGCAGTGAGTTTTGTAACTCTTCATAGAGTGGTATTTCCTTTGAGTTGTTATAAAGAACCCCCTAAGTCTAGTATGGAGTCCCTGTGTGGTGCAAATGGTTAACGCCCTTGAATACTGAGCAAAAGGCTGGAAGCTTGAATCCACCCAGAGATGCCTCAGAAGAAAAGCCTGGCAATCTACTTTAAAAAAAAAATCAGCCATTGAAAACCCTATGGTTCTACTCTGACACGCATGGGGTCGCAATGAGTTGAAATCCACTCAACAGCAACTGGTTTTAGTCTAGTATAACAGAGTTTTGTACAAAAGTACATCTTTTTCTCCGGTCACAGATTATATCAGCCAACAGCATGCTGTTGTTGCATGCCGTTGAGTGGAACTGCCCCATAGGGCTTCCTAGGCTGCAATCTTTTTTATTTTTATTTATTTAATTTTTTTGTGCTTTAAGTGAAAGTTTACAGAGCAAACTCGTTTCAGAGCAAACAATTAATATACAAATGGTTTTGTGACATTGAATGCCAACCCCACCCCTGCGATGTGTCCACACTCTCCCTCTCTCAACCTCAGGTTCCCCGTTTCCATTTGTCCAGTTTTCCTGTCCCTTCCTGCCTTCTCATCTTTGCTTTTGGGCTGGTGTGCCCATTTAGTCTCCTATACATGGTTGAACTACGTGTGTTACTGTTTTATAGGCCTATCTCATCTTTGGCTGAAGGTGAACTTCAGGAGTGACTTCAGTACTGAGTTAAAAGGATGTCCGGGGGCCATACTTTCGGGGTTTCTCCAGTCTCTGTCAGGCCAGTAAGTCTGGTCTTTTTTGGTGAGTTTGAATTTTGTTCTACATTTTTTTCCAGCTCTGTCTGGGACCCTCTATTGTGATCCCTGTCAGAGCAGTCAGTGGGGATAGCCGGGCACCATCTAGTTGTGTTGGACTCAGTCTGGTGGAGGCTGTGGTAGTTGTGGCCCATTAGTCCTATGGACTAACCTTTCCCTTGTGTCTTGGCTTTTCTTCATTCTCCCTTGCTCCAGACAGAGTGGGACCAGTAGATGAATCTTAAATGGCCACTCATAAGCTTTTAAGACCCCAAACGCTATCCACCAAAGTAGGATGTAGAATATTTTCTTTATGAACTCCGTTATGCCAGTTGACCTAGAAGTCCCCCCAAGACCATGGTCCTCAGCCCTCAGCCCAGTAATTTGGTTCCTCAGGGAATTTGGATGTGTCTAGGAAGCTTCTATGACTTTGCCTTGGTCAAGCTGTGCTGATTTCCCCAGTATTGTGAACTATTTTACTCGAGTGGCTGGGGGATCTGAACTGCCAACCTTTTGGTTAGCAGCCTGAGCTCTTAACCACTGCACCACCAGGGCTCCATTGTCTAGTTAATGGTTTTCCTTCCCCACTCTTCCCCTCCCCCCCTCATAATTATAAAAGATTGTTTCTTTCTGTGTGTAAATTTTTTCTTGAGTTTTTATAATAGTAGTCTCATATAGTATTTGTCCTTTTGTGATTGACTTATTTTGCTCAACATAATGCCCTCTAGATTCATCCATGTTGTGAGATGTTTCACAGATTCATCATTGTTCTTTATGGTTGCACAGTATTCCATTGTGTGTAGTTTGTTTATCCATTCATCTGTTGATGGGCACTTAAATTGTTTTCATCTTTTCTATTATAAATAATGCTGCAATGAACATGGGTGTGCATATGTCTATTTGTGTGATGGCTCTTATTTCTCTAGGATATATTCCTAGGAGTGGAATTGCTGGATCCTAGCCTGTAATCTTTATGGGAGCAGATCGTCAGGTCTTTTCTCTCGCGGAGCAGCTGTGGATTCGCACCACTAACCTTTCGCTTAGCAGCCAAGTGCTTAACCATTGTCCCACCAGTACTCCTTACCCAACAGCATAGTCCCTCTCAATCCTTTTCTTTATAGGCGTAAAGAGCATCATTGCAGTAAAGACTTACGATGTGCACACACATCTGGTCCCTTCTCCTTCGAAGCACACAAAAAGATTATACAGCCCCACTCTGCTGCATCATGTGACTAGTTCTGGCCACTAAGCTGTGAGTGGAAGTGACTGTGACACTTCAAGGCCAAAGCATGTAATTTCTGTTGTGACCACCCCCAGTGAACAAGAAGGCCATGTGTGCCAGAGGGTTCAGCTATAAGAAAGTAGAGGCCCCATCAGCCTGAGTCCCCATGTGACTATGTGCACAGAGACCCCACATTGGACATGTAGTGTGAGCAACAAATAATAAACTTAAATAGCATTCCTTCCCCACCCACACCCCCATTCTACACACACACACACACACACACACACACACACACACACACACTTTCGTTTTATACCAGGCAAGAAAAAAATACTTATTATTTTGCTTCTACTATCCTCTCATTTTCCTGCTGGTTCTGGCTACACAAAAAGACTGGGCTCATGTCCTCAGGGACCAGACTGTGATGACTCCCAGGTCCCTCATCTGGGTTTTAACTGAGAGACTCATCTCAATTTCCCTGCATTAAGAAAGAAAGGCAGAAAGTGGAAGTACTTGGAGCTTATTATCCTCGCTTCTTGCAGAAATGCCTTCACTGACTTATGATTCAAGGTTGTGCCATTTTAGGGGGATGATATAAGAATTGTCTATTCAACATGCATTTCTGTGTCTTTTCTAAAATCACAGGTGAGTACAGCTTTGTTCACTGGATTACAAAAAGCCTCACATGTGGACCTGTGAAGTACATACCTGTGGAGGTTCAAATCCAGGGAAAACACTCACCTCTGCAAACTGGTTTGTGTTAACATCATTTTCTTCCCCTGACAACAGCAAGCATTGTGGTTTGCTTTCAGCCTTAACTGTAAAGGAAACCTAGGGCCAAAGTCAAGGGCCAACTGAGGGTACAGACTTATTGAAGGTGCCTGTAACATTTACTCCTGCCTTCTTCAGATTGCCCCTCAGTGGTTAAGAGCTCAGCTGCTAACCAAAAGGTCGGCAGTTCAAATCCACCAGCCACCCCTTGGAAACCCTATGGGGGCGGTTCTACTCTCTCCTATAGGGTCGCTTTGAGTTGGAATTGACTAGACGGCAATGGGCAATATTCAGATTGTACATGATATTTAGCATTTTCCAGCTTGAAGAAGACAGCATCATCACCTTGCCCAAGTATCTGAATTCATGACTACAGTACCAGGAGACTATACTATAGGTTCATCATTTACAGAGGGTGTGAGATGTGCTCGATGGATGATTTCTGTTAGCTTAACCTGTCATATCCTGAAAGGTTTAGTGTCGACAGAAACTTGGGAGATTTCTCTAGGAAGTATTACTTTAGAATAATTGTTAAGACTGAACCCAGATGAAGAGTTACGGTCTGCTTTATTCACAGTTTTTCTGTCCTCCATTTAGAGGGGCTCTCTGGTATCTGACCTCCAGCAAGAAGCCAATTCATGAAAATAGTGCCATCAGTCCTATGCTGATTCTTAACAATAAACAAATTTAACTGCTATTTTCCCTTCTATATTACAAAAGTAACACACGTTTACTACAGAAAAAAAAAATCAGAAAAGGAGGGAAATAAAAACCAGAAGCAGAAATAAATAGCACTTATCGGCACATTTTCTGAGCTCCTAGAGCTGTGCCTAGTCCATTTAAATATAACCCCTGGGGGTGGGTTCTATTACAATTATCACTTTACAGATAAGGACTTGCAGGTGTATCAAGGCTATTTCACTTATTTGACATCACATATCACAGTCAATTAGTTAAAGCGATCAACTGCTAACCGAAAGGTCGGCAGTTCGAAACCGCCAGTAGCTCTGAGGGAGAAAGATGTGGCAGTCTACTTCCGTAGAGATTTACAGCCTTGGAAGCCCTACGGGGTCACTAGGAGTCAGAGTCGCCTTGACAGCAGTGGGTTATCACAGTCAATTAGTGATGGAGCCAGAATTAGAACTCAGGTCTAATAAAATTCATTAACTTAAACTTGACCAACTAAACTACATCTATCCAGTGAGAACCACTGTTGATACCTTGGTGTGTTTCTTTCAAAATCTTTTCCTATGTGTGTATGTGTGTATTTCTGTAACATAAGTAGATTTATACAGTACCTGTAATTTTATAAAATAAGTTTCACACTTAAAATAACTTTAACTTCTCAAAATATGTTAACATTCTCTGAATATTTTCAAAGCCTTCAAAAAAAGTCTAAATTAATTACATCTACTTGATCATCCATCCCTGAGTGGTGCAAAAGGTAAACGTGCTCAGCTGCTATTCAAAAGGTTTGTGGTTTGACGGACTGAGTCCAGTACAGCTAGATAGTGCCCGGCTACCACCACTGACTGCTCTGACCAGGATCACAACAGAGGGTTCTGGACAGAGCTGGAGAAGGATGTAGAGCATAATTTTCACTCATAAAAAAAAAAGACCAGATTGACTGGCCTAAAGGAGACTGGAGAAACCTCAGGAGTATGGCCTCCAGACACCCTTTTAGCTCAGTGGTGAAGTTACCTCCAAGGTTCACGGTTCAGCGTGGGAGTG
>NW_004443989.1:1753999-1758571 GCF_000243295.1 Trichechus manatus latirostris | reverse complement strand
TGTATCTTTGGCTATGTATATTTTCACCAAAAAAAAAAAAAAAAGAGGTTGAGAAGTTAGAGGGTTGGTATGTTGTAGGGTTGTTAACCAATGTTATAAAACAACATGTGTACTTCTGTTTCATGAGAAACTATTTGCTCTGTAAGCCTTCAGCTGAAGTACAATAAAAAAATAAATAAAAAAAAAAGGTTCGTGGTTTGAGTCCACCAGAAGAGAATTGGAAGAAAGGCTTGGCTATCTACTTCAAAAAAATCAGCCATTGAAAACCTTATGGAGTACAGGTCTATTCTGACACATATGGGGTCATCATGGGTCAGAATCGACTTGATGGTGGTATAATATATCCCCCCAAAAATAACAAAACCATTGTCGTCGAGTAGATTTCAACTCATAGCAACCCTATAGGACAGAGTAGAACTGCTCCCATAGGGTTTCCAAGGAGCAGCTAGTGCATTCGAACTGCTGACCTTTTGGTTAGCAACCGGAGCTCTTAACCACTGTGCCACCACTTGTTTATCCACTACTCTGCTGACAAGGATCAACTACATAATACCAAAAACCAAACCCATTGCTGTCGAGTCGATTCTGACTCATAGTGGGGGATGTAATTCTCACAAATATTCTCCATTGGATAAAATAAGTAGGAGTTCATAGGAACTCAAATATTCACCGCTCAAGCAGGGGAGAATAATCAGAAACCCAGAGTGCAGCCACTGTACACAGATGTAGACGTAGGCACATTCCATGGTTAAAGACCCGTAGCGAGCATCAGCATTAATGAACAATTGGCAAAATGACATCTTGTTTGTATGTCAAAAACAAAGCTAGTCTTTTTCTCCTTTTACCTAAAATCAGTGGTTTTCATGAACACCACTCATGCCTATAACAAGGACTAATACATTTGGAATCAGCAAGTATGTTCGGACGTCACAGATGACACATATGTGGGAGAACCAAGGTCTGGGCAATGCTGTTTTAATGTTTGAAACCACAGCTCAGAATCAAGATTGTGTTTAAATAAATGAATGATTACCCTTCACAACTGACATACAAAAAGTACGCGGGTTTCTTCCTTGTGGCAGGGCATTAATCTGTTCAGGTTCTGTTGTTACTGCTTTGCTTTTTTCACCCGCATCTAAATATATGAATAACTCACTCTCGCAGAGTGACACTGACCGCAGGCCAGAGGCCAGAGTGTGCTGGTGGCAACAGAAAGAAGGAATGTCGATTCTACGTCTTAGGTTGGTGGGTGGCTGGAAGCAAGTGTGTGTGTGTGTGTGTGTGTGTGTGTTGTGTGTGTGTGTTGTGTGTGTGTGTTGTGTGTTGGAAGGGAAAGCCAGAACGACTGTTTGTGAACTGGGAAGTGCAGCATTATAAGTTTATATTGGGTCTGATTCTATCTATGAAGAGAGTAAACTGCTCAGCAGAGGTACATTAATAGCAAGATAAAGAAAACGAACACACTCCAACATCACATATAAATGCTCTGGGGGTCATCACCAGTGTTAGATTATCTATTGCACTTTGCCCTGACATTAGCATTAGTAATCACCAGCTGCCTCTCTTTAGAAGGAAAACATGCTTTGGAGAGGTGCTGAAATGTCATTTCCTAGAGAGCCATTACAAGTACAATTTGTACAGATGCACATGTGCAAATCTGTCTCTGCATGGAAGAGAGTTTAGAAATTTTAAAAGTTCATTTGTGTGTACCCTAAACTATAACATAGTTGAACCTGAAACCCTACTTCTGTCAACAAGAATTGATTAAATATTTTGCACTTATTCTGTGTCCACTTCTTATCAATGCAGAATTGCTTATTGGAAGAGAAATACACTCTTTCAAATTCTACTCTAACCTCTCTGCCTAAATAATGTCATGAGTTTTCTCTCTAGAACAACAATAGGTTCTGTGACAAGAGTGCCTACTGAGTGTGAAGCAGAGAAGCAGATTGCTGGGTATTTACGTGAATTATTTCAGTTAATCCTCACACACACACACACACAAACACACAAAACTTTTTGATGAGAATAATACTCACTGAGGCTCAGAAACACATCCCCAGGTCACAGAGCTACTGTGACCTTGTGCTGTGTACTTAATTATAACCTAAATGCTGTAGTTCAGTTCAGCATGTTTATTGAGCACCTACTAGGTGTTATGCACTGAAAAAGACTAGAAGGGTAATCAAACAATTTCAATAAAATGTAGTTAAAGGGCCAAGAAAAAGGCAGACATGAGATACTAGAGGTGCAAGTTCCTTAAATATTATGCAAAATTAAATTATAATTCCCGCCGTGAGACGCCTCCGTGGTCTCAGAATGGCTTCCTTTCCAAGATGCCTTTACCCACTCACCCCACTGCAGTGAAAGGCATTGCTTTGCTTGGTCTCCAAAGTGGCTATTTCAGGTAATAGAAGAAATTGCAACAGAAGAAACATATAAACAAGATAAGTTTTCAAATGCATCTCATAGATGCTATTCATGACAAAATGAACAGAAATAAACAATCCTCCAGTATAAGGTGACATATTTTATGCTTTCCCACCCATGTGTTTTAGGAAGGAAGCAGAAAAGAAAATGCTCCTAAATCAGGGTTTTAAAATCAGATGCTGGTATTAGAAATAAGATTAATCTAGTCCCTTAACAATCAAATTTATGACTAGTAAAGGGTTCTGAAAAATTCTATCCCGATGTCAAATGTAGGAAACACAGTCTTTGGAGGCATATAATGATAAACTGCAGCTTGAGCAATGAGCTCAGTGAACAGAATGAGCAGTTCAAGAGTTCAGAACATGTTCCTTTGAAAGGTGTTCAGTTAAAGAGGAGGGCAGGCCACAGACAAAGACATGGAAAGGTCATTCTTACAGTCATTTCATCTTCATTACAATGGGGAAGCCCTTGGCCAGAATGCATGCACCAGGCCTCAGCATGCACACCATAGGGAGGTTTAAGACTCAGGGGGAAATTAAAATACTAAACAAAGGTAAACATATGGAGAGCTGGCAGCAATGCCCAAGTATTGCAGTCTGGGCTTTCGAATGCAGCCCAGCCATCCAAATAATTGGGATATGAATGCCCCCATCCCTAGCCCCATAGCCCCCCTTTTTTCCCCAGGTGTGAGTGATAGATTAATTAAAGATTACAATCTATCTTCTTCAGAAGGCTAGAGAATGGACTTGGCAATCAGCAACTTAATTTTCTTTCAGGTAACTGCCAAACTTAAATGTGTTCTCCCAAATAAAATAATTTCCTCCATCTGTACAGCTTGAAATTCCATGTTCAAATAAGACAGCATTCATGATTTGTCCTGTAACTCAGCCCTCACTGTTCAGCTTTCAGGAATTAGGGGAAAGGTGAATTTCATTTACTGATTATCAGTAGGCCTCTGAGAGACAGACTAAAGCTGCTGTATTGGAAATGTGGCTTTGACTCGCACTTCGGACAATCTTTCAGGAAAGGTCAACGCCAGTGGCCTTCCATTCTGGAGTGTTGCCAACATATGGGCACACATATCTCTAATCCTCCCAGCACATCCCTCATCAACCCCACCCCCAAACTCATGCAATACTTGTTGCCCTAATCCAGCCTCTTCACCATTCAAAAGGAAAACTTGGTCCATTCCTGCGTGCCCCAGAACCCATACAGACATGGGCAAGGGTTGGAACCAGATTCCAACTCCAGTGCTGGAAACAATGTTTGTAACCACACAATAGCATAACTAAACTCCCTGTTCCTGTCTGTGTATATGAGTGTGAGTTCTAATAGGTGGGTTTGTTTCCAGTTGTAAGTGACATGGCTTAGTCCACTCCATGTCAGCATGACCAATCAGACTGCAAGACACAGAGAAAAATGATGAGGTGGTGAATCACATAATGGCAATGAAGACAAGGAAAACAACAACTGCCATTTGTTAGGTGGAAAGGCAGAAGGTATAGCAGTTATAGGCTCAGCAGCTATAGTCATTTAGAGAACAAGCTCCACTGTTTAGGAGCTGTATGATTCAGGACAGGTGACTTAACATCCTCCTCAGCCTTCATTTACTCACCTGGAAAATGTACATAGTATATCATCAGGTTGTTTTGAGGATTAAGGATTAAGTTGGATGATGGATGGATGGGTGGGTTGGGGGGTGGATGAGTGGATGGGTGAGGTGTGTGGGATGGATGAATGGGTGGGTGGAATGGATGGAAGAAGGGATGGATGGATGGGGTGGATGGCTGGATGGATGGGGTGAATGGGTGGATGGATGGATGGGGTGGATGGGTGGATGGATGGATGGGGTGGATAGGTGGATGGATGGATGGGGTAGATGGCTGGCTGGCTGGCTGGCTGGCTGGATAGGGTGGGTGGGTGGATGGATGGATGGATGGATGGATGGATGGATGGATGGATGGGAAGGAAAGAGGGATCAAGGAGAAGATACTTGCATTGACATTTAAAAGACTTGGCCCTGCATCCAAAGTCCATCAAATGGGGAAAAGACAGTCTTTTTAACAAATGGTGCTGGCAAAACTGGATATCCATCTGCAAAAAAAGGAAACAGGACCCATACGTCACGCCGTATACAAAAAC
>NW_004443989.1:1732808-1752054 GCF_000243295.1 Trichechus manatus latirostris | reverse complement strand
CATAAAACAACATGTGTACTACTGTTTCATGAGAAACTATTTGTTCTGTAAGCCTTCACCTGAAGTACAATAAAACATAAAAAAAAAAAAAAAAAAAAAAAAGACTTGGCCCTGCAGCCAGCCCACTGTAAGTGCCAAAGAATTAGCTTCTGTTGTTTAGAGTCTGATCAGACTACATACATACAGAAAGTAAAAAAGAAAACTAATCCTCATCAGCCAGAGGCAAGTTGACTACTCCTCCTCATTCATCATCCTTCTCTCTCCTTTATCTTCATCATGATTATCAGCATCTGAAGCCACACTTTAGCTGGCTAAACGGGCATGGCTCTATGCAAAGCTCTGTCTGCCTGGGACTGCACTGATCTGGTAGAGATCTTTTGGGGAAGACTGGAATAGCACTGCCCTCAACCACTGTCTGCACTGGCATGTGGGCTGCAGGAAGCTGCTGAAAGAGCAAAAGAATCAGCTGATGGTGCCCTGCAGGTCAGAGCGGGCCCGGAGCAGGGCGTGCATGGCTCAGTGGGCAAAGCTGCATTCAAGGGCCATCTCGGCAGCCAATTCCTCAAATGACCCTGGGGCAGGTCACAATCTTGCAGACCAGACCCCACAATACTGGCCCTCTAGGGGCAGCTCCTGTCTCATGAGGCTGGTCACCCTCATTCACGAGGGACTGTGTCATTATGAATTCATTTGGCCGAGAACCTCAGACCCGGAAATCAAATTCTGGTAAAAACATACAGTTCCGCAAGGGGAATGACCAACATTTACATTAAAAATTTAATTTAGATAGAGGCAGAAGAGATGGGAGTCAAAGTATGGGCAATGGGATTTTCAAATACATGTGTACTCCACGGGTGAAAAACGTCTAATGACAATGTTTTCTGTTTTATGTCAGGCTGCATGTATCTTAAACTTAAGGATGATAATAATAATAGCCAGCATTTAATGAATGCCTAGTGAATACAAAGCGCTGTGACAGGCACTTGATAAACACTACCTCTAAACTTGCAAACAACTTCATTATGACTCCCACTGCCATTACTAATGCCAAGAATACCAAGGGCCAATGTTGACTGAACGGAGGGTACCAGGCACTGGGCTAGACACTTTGTATGCAGGACTTCACAGATGACTCTCAATTAATCATCTCTACTTTACCTCTGAGGAAACTGAGTTCCAGAAAGTCTGAATTCCCTGCTCAAGACCACACCTCTGGGAAGTGGTAGTAATAGATTCCCTTCAATCCATGTCTAATTTTGTTCTTACTCTGCCACAAGGCACTCTCGGAATTTCTGATCATACTTTGTAACAAAGCCTATACATTTAGTGATTACATGGAAGAAGAGATCTTTTCAAAATCTTTATTCAACAATAATCAGAAGATATTAGCCCAGATAGGCCTTCTTTTCAAAAATATTTCAAAGGTCCTTTGCATCAGACACAAACAAATTCTTATTTCTGAGGGCCCTGTAATGTCCCCTTTCCCTCTGTTCAGGGCATCAGTGGGAGGGGGTATCAAAGGGCAGCAGGGGGGCAGTGCACACTGCATTCCTCCCCTGACTTCTCTTCAGAGAAATGGAATCCTACAATTAGTTCCCAAACAATAAAAGTCAATAGTTACAGCTTGCAGTGAAGAGATGGAGAGAAGATAAGGCAGGGAGTGATTACCCATACCATCCATCTCCTGGGTTCAGACAGAGGGGGCCACAGCAGTTCTAGTCCAGCCTTGATCCCCATCACCGCACGCCCGCAGCAAACTCGGATGGAGGAGGCAGGGTTAGCAGGTGATGTTATCTCCCTCAGCAGACACTGCATCCATTGGCAGCCTTTGTTGGAATGGTGGAAGAAGTTCCACGCAATGCTGTCTTAGTGCCTGGAGAAATTATACAGGAAGAGGGAGACGACAGGACATAAACTAGCTTTGCGCTTTCTCCCAGCTGACATGAACTTGGGGGTGGGGAAGGGGTGGAGGGGCTTCGATCTATACTACATATGTATATATACACAGAGAGAGAGAGATTTTGATTGATTGATTGCAGGGCATCCTCCCAAAACATGTAGTTTTCAAAGAATTGCTATTTAGGCTAAGGGGTAGGAGACAAGTGGCTGCCATGTAGGGCCATCAACCCACTGTCCTTGAGTCGATTCCGACTCACAGCGACCTTATGGGACAGAGTAGAACTGCCCCACAGGGTTTCCAAAGAGCAGCTCGTAGGTTTGAACTGCTAACCTTCTGGCGTGCAGCTGCAGCTCTTAACTACTGCGCCACCAGGGTTGCATACAGCCATCAACCCTCTCTATTTCACCCAAGTTTCCTTCTGTGATTCCAGGATCTTTTCTTATGATGTGCCATGTCCTCCTCCAGCCCTGGGTCCAATCATGCAAAAACTATCGTATCCGATTCTTTTTTTTTTTTTAATGGTGGAATATAGATGACGTGAGCATCTAAATCAAAATTGAATTGTCAACCCAGACAAAGAGGGAGAAAAACTGTAGAACAAAAAAAATCAAATTCACAAAAAAGACCAGACTTACTGGTCTGACAGATACTGGAGGAACCCCTGAGACTATGGCCCTAAGACACCCTTCTGAACTGGAACGGAAGCCATTCCTGGAGAGCAGCTTTCAGCCAAACCATAAGCAGACCCATAAAATAAACAGTATAACACCTGAGAGGAACATGCTCCTGAGAACAATCAATTACATGAGATCAGAGGGGCACCATGTGCACAAAAGCAAAGATGAGAAGGTAGGAAGAGGTAGAAAATCAGGACAAAAGGATATGGGGGAACCTAGAGTGGAAATGGGGAGAGTGCTGGCACATTGTGGGGAATGAAAACCAATGTCATGGAAACACTTTATGTACAAACTATTGAATGGGAAACTAATTTGCTCTATAAACTTCACCTAAAGCACAATAAAAAATTTAAAAAACAAAAAACAAAATTGAGTTTCCAGGGAAATTACAACTGTTATTTTTCACCATGAGACTTTTGATGATTTTTATTGGTTGTTTCAATTAGCCAATCCAGATTTAAAAAATGCAAGTGTGATTTATGACAACTAAAAACAAAACCTAGCATTTGCTGAGGATGTATATTTTGTGTCAGATGCCAAGTAAACTTATTTGGTTTTACTGGTTGATTTAACTGTCACAATATTTTGAAGGAGATATGATCTTTCCATTTCTGATACATGAGGAAACAGAGATTCAGAGAGGTCAAGCCTTCTGCTCAAAGTTGCACAGCAAATACATCTAGGATGTTCACAGTTCAGATAAGGAGTAGCCAGATAGTTTTAAATTCCTTTTTAACTCAGCGATTCACGATTCTAATATTCATTTTCCCAGTATGAGTTGATTTACAATACTGGCTTATATTCATCTTTCTAAGAACTCGCTTAGCATTCATTCATTCATCTTTTATTTTCAGCAAATATTAAGAGTCATTACTATGTATCTGGCATTGTACTAGGTCTGTCTCATTGGGTTCACAGGCTCATGGAGAAGACAGATACGTAGACAAGCAATGACGACCAAGTGTGATAAGAGCGACGGTGGGGATATAGAAAGTTCTGTTGGAATACTCAGGATTCAGGACTAGTAGAATCATTAAACAAACCATGGTCTACTCTATGGGTAGAATGGTGCACATCCCTGAAGAACATGGAAACTGTTTAAGATATATTGTTAAGTTAAAATTAAAAATATGATATTAAATTTTATATAAGTCTAAACAGAAAATACAAAAGAAAATTAAGAATCAAAGGGGAAAAACTACAAAAGATACCCAAATGTCAACAATGGTAGGTAATTTTCAAGATTCAAACAACTCCTTAAGGAAGGTAATCCCTGGTTCTGAGACCTAGATATTCTTCTGTTTAGATAAGGTTTAGGGCAGTTTTGTTGTTCTCTGCTGTCAGGGAACCATTTTAATTTCCTAAATGCGATTGATCAAAGTCAGGAATTACACTATCAGCAGGAGATCATTTCATTCATATCTGCCTCTCACCACCAGACTGTAAGTTCAATGAGGGCAAGGACCTGCTCTGTTTTACTTACCATTGCATTTCCAGTGCCTGGCACAGAGCTTGGTGTATGGTAAGTGCTCAATATATAGTATGTAATTATGTAAATTATCATTACTATATAATTATACAATATCATATATAAAATATATAATTTAAATATAGAATATGTTGCATAATTATTATTCTTTTATAACACATACATAAAATGTTTTTTAAATGAATGAATAAATGAATGGAAATTTCATATCACCTTATTATATGACAACATCATTGGTAACCTGTAATCGATAAAATAATCTTTGTCACTGTTTCTTATTACATCCTTTGGAGCTGTAGTACAATTCATTAAAACTTATATTGTACAGAGGACCAAACTATGTGGTCCAAGTATTGTGCTTCCTGATGGTATTGTTTGCTCTGAAGACAACCTTTTTTAGAATATAAAAGGAGTGGATGGATTCTCCATGAATAAAACCAGTGGTGATCAGTGTTGAACAGCAGAGATCTAAAGTTATGACCCTTGGCAAGAACTGGCAGTGAAGATATTCTCTGTTGCCAAATATGGGCAGAACCCATGGTCGTTTGGCAGCCAGTTGAACAGAGGGTCAACTGATGTCCTCTTAAGAAAATTAAACCAGGATATGTGCTTGAATCGATTGCTGCTCCATTTCTTCGTGGAGGTATTCAAATGCAGTGCGCCTGAATGGAACTGAATTTCTCTAAGTTTTATGCCAGAGGACAGCGCTTCAGAGGCCCAACTTGACCACAGAATCACCTGGTAAGGTTTGAAAAAAACAGACTGCAAAGTCCCAAGTCCAGAGATTCTGATTCAAGTGATCCAGAGTGGATTTGGGAAATCTGCATTTCTAACAAGCACTTCCACATGATTCTGACCAAAATCCAATTTTAACAGACACAGCCAGAGTTCCCAGACCTTTTCTCTGAATGGTGGAACTTGTATTCTTCCCACTTTTAAGCATTCCTTTGACTTGTATGTATTCATTTGATTATATATCTGTGAGCATATATTTTTATTAAGGGCGTAGTACATATTCCCGAGTGCTGGGCACTTGCTACACAATGCTTTCATCTAAAACAAAATATTGTTAAGAAGCATTTTCTTCTCTTGTTATGTAATTCTCTCTCTCTCTCTCTCTGTCTCTCTGTCTCACACACACACACACACACACACACACACACACACACACACCCAGAGCATTCCATTACTGGCTACTAACATAGGTTGTGGCTATTGTTATCTATGGCGACTTTTGTAAAATGTCCCTTCCATTATTAACATGGGAACTGACTGACTGCTATGTCAATAGATTACTTTGCCCTGCCTCATTCATTCTGTTGAGAAAACGACAAGGTGTTTCGAAAATGTAAAAAAGCATAATAAAATCTGGAGCCTGAAGACCTAGACAAGGTTCTTGAGAAATCAGCTACTGAACACTCAAGTGTATTCCCCTGGCAGTTTTGTCTAAGGAATCACCTGTACTTGGAAATCTAATATGAAATCCATTACTTGATTTTACCCTAAGAGTTAACAACAGCAGGTAGGTTGTGGCCACGAGGTTAACTGGTTCCATTTTCCTTGCTTATCCAAAAGCAAGTAATCTTTACCTGTTTTGCATATGGAAATAGCTCAGACCTATTGGAGAATATTAGTGTATGCCATATTTATTTATTTATATTTATACACATACATACAAATAATGTGGGGGTAAGGCAAGTGAACAAGCAAACTTGTTCTTTTAATTACAAAATGGGAAGAAAAACATATTTTTGTTTGCTTTCATAATTTACAATTTTCTCTTGCATGCAAAAAGTACTTTTTTAACGTCTTCTATACTTCTCCTCCAGATACAGTATCCTTCCTCCCCCTCCCTCACTCTGTGCCCAGCAGACTGATTTCTATTGACAATATCAGGGCTTCCTTGTGCTCTGGTGTTTGGTTGGTTTGATCCTTGGGAGGCACAGGGAAGGACCTGAGGGTGCACAGACAATGAGACTGGGGTTTTGCCACCCATAATGGCTCCCCAGGATTGCTAGCCGTAGGGTAATACACCACACCTTGGTGCTTTCTCTCAAGCCTGCCTGTTGTTGTTTTTGTTGGGTGTCAAGTCGATGTCTGCTTATAGCCATCCTATGTGACGGAGTAGAACTGCCCCATAGGGTTTTCTAGGCTGTAATCTTTACAGGAGCAAATCACCAGGTCTCTCTGCCCTGGAGATGCTGGGTGGGTTTGAGCAGCCAACCTTTCAGTTTGCAGAGGAGTACTTAACCACTGCACCACCAGGGCTCCTTAAGTTTGCCCAGACCTTATAAACGGTCCTTTAAACTCTTCTCAGTTAGCCATTTAAGAACGCCAGCAACTTCTTACCAAGACCCTGACTAATACTACTAATAAAAAATAAAATTATAAAGCATATTCGTGCATTTTAGCTCCTTGAGAGTAGGCCACAGAGGGACTTAATATAGGCATTTCAGAGATGAGAAAATCAAGGTTCTTAGTAGGTGGCTGGCCCAAGGTTACAAAGCAAGTAAGTGACAGAGATGTGATTTTAACCCAGGTCACCTGTTGCCAAATTGAGATTATTTTCCCCCATTTTCCCCCAAAAAATACATTTTGCAAGTCATCATTTTCATTTTAAAACAAAATTGATATTAAAATGGAATTCAATAAAAACATGATTTCATAACAAAAATGGAAAGGTGGACTGCTGAACATCTCTGGCATTACAAATCTACTAAATCCAGAGTTTTGACAACTCTTCCACTATCAAATGCATACAGGAAAAAGGCAAAAACTACCACCTATTGCCCCAAACATCACTTCTAATGCACATATCCTGTCCCTATTTAATCTCCTGCCCATACCAAAACTCTGTGTGCTTTAGAAGCATATAGGTTAAAATGTATTTGTTACATGCTTAAGTTAAGCAATTCTTCACGTTTTTGGGGGGTAATGGGGTAGGAGGACTGAAAAGTTACTTTAATTGGCATGTTTAAACATAAGTGGTAATTCGAATTAGCATTAAGAAAATGAAGACAACTGAAATACTATTAAGACTGTGTGTTGGTTTGGAATTTTACTTCCATACTTGAATAGTAGCATTTCTCCCAACCTCAGTCTTCTCACCGGTCAAATAAGCATAACCCACCTTAGAGAGTTACTGTGAAGATTAAATGAGATAACGTGTTGTAAAATGCTTAGCATAGCTACTAGAATATCATAAACACTCAATGAATAGTAAAAATTATTAGCATTGTCTCTATCTAAAGCTGAATGCAGACAGCCCCAGATTAAGTTTCATCAGAGCTAAGAATTTCAGATATCAACACAGAAACATCAACAAAACTTGTAGAGAGTTAAATTTATAAAGCTTTGTAATTAGCACATTATGTTATTTTTGCTTCAATGCATGCCTTGAAGTCAAAGATAGAACTATATTTAAGTGTACCTTGGTAATCCCAGGTATTTTATAATAGGCGTTTGTGATGGTTAAGATTGTGAGTTAACCTGGCTGGGCCATGACTCTCAGTGTTTATATGTGATCACTCCCATAATTGAATATGCTGTGAGTAGCCAATCAGTGGAAAGGGAGTTTCCCTGGAGGTGTGGCCTGCATCTGAAAATAAGCAGATGGTCTGGCTTTTTGCTCACTCTGGATCCTGCAGCTGCCTCCTGTTCATGGGACCTCCGGTTCTTGGGACTTGAGCTGTCAGCTTATCTGCCAAACTTGGGATTCGTCGATCTTCACAGCCTGTGAGTGGAGCCCTGCTCTCTGACCTGCCGATCTTGGGTTCACCAGCTCCTGTGGCTGCATGAATTGGGAGAGGCCTCTACCCTGATCCACGGACTTGGGACGTTCTAGCCTCTACAATCGCATGACCTGTTACCTTGATATAAATCTCTATATATATTTATACGCTTTACTGGTTTTGCTTCTCTAGAGAACCCAGCCTAAGACAGCATTAAAAACATTGTGAAAAAGAGTCCAAATAACTTCCCTAGACTACCAAAGGGGTCCATGGGACAGAAAAGTAAAACAAAATATTAAACCAACATACTTAAAGAATCCCAGCCAGATAATTGAACAGAAGTACTTACCTCTATGGGGCTATGTTAGGATACTTTCGATGAGGAGACCACTTAATATCTCTGATTTGTATTAAAATTCATATAATGAAAAAGCCTTTTCTGAGCCACTGACTCCTTTTTAAAAAAAAATTTATAATTTACTTTATTTTGTTTATTTTTTGCACTTGTTGAGAATATACACAGCAGAACATACAGCAATTCAACAGTTTCTACAGGTACAATTCAGTGACACTGATCGATTCTTCCAGTTGTGCAACCATTCTCAACCTCCCTTTCCAAGCTGCTCCTACCCCATTAGCATAAATTCACTGTCCCCTAAGTTTCCTATTTAATCTTTCAAGTTACTGATGTCAATTTGATCCCATATAGACAATCTTAGAAGTGTACTATGATCAAGGCAGACATTCTTTACCAGTTAAGCTAAACTATTGTTCGGCTTTAAGAAGACTTCAGGGGGATATTTTTGGTTTAAGGTTTAAAGATGATCTCAGGGCAATAGTTATGGGGATTCCTCCAGCCTCAATAAGCCACTGACTGTTCATGTGTGATGTGAGGAAACTGGAAGTCTAGGATCTGTGAGGTCTCAGGTTTTATACCTTCATCAGCTGCCTACTATTGAACATGAATGAACTATCCACTAGGTCTTTTCATTCTCCTCCACCCCCTAACTAAAGTTCACTTTCACAAACCAGATTTAAAAATCAATTAATAAATCACAACTGCCAAAGAATGTTTAAAAGCCCAAAGGCATCTAAGAAGTGCTTAGAAGAAACAACAAAGCATTAAGCCTGAGATAAATTGGTTCACTGTGTGTTTACTGTAATGTTGACTTAGTATCCCAAAGCAAAAATTGTCTTACCTCCCCTTACCACTATTCTGTATGATAATAGCAGCATTAATTTTCAAATGATCATGAATCAGTCATGAAATCTGACTCTTGTTTTTACTGGCAACAAAATACTCTAATTAGCACCTTGAGTAAGAGTGCTTTCTAGATGGGTATCGGTGAGAGAAATCTTCTGCTGTTAATTCTTTACTAATCATTCATAATAAACATGGTTGAAATAGTATTATTGTTGTTAGTAGGCACCAACAAGTTAGTTCCCACTCATAGCGGCCCTATGTATAACAGAATGAAACACTGCCCAGTCCTGAACATCCTCACAATCATTGCTAGGTTTAAGTCCACTGCTGTAGCCACTATGTCAATCCATCTCTTGAGGGTCTTCCTCTTTTTCGCTGACCCTCTACTTTACCAAGCATGACGTCCTTCTCCAGGGACTGGTCCCTCCTGATAACATGTCCAAAGTACATGCCACAAAGTCTTGCCAGCCTTGCTTCTAGGAAGCATTCTCGCTGTACTTCTCCCAAGAGAGATTTGTTCATTCTTCTGACAGTCCTGGTGATCTACTGGTGAAAATTAGCCAATGAAAATCTAATGGATCACAAAAGAATATTGTCTGACTGGCTTGCTTTGGATACATCATCAGGAGGGATTAATCACTGGAGAAGGACATCATGTTTGGTGAAGCACAGGGCCAGCGAGGGCATAGGAGACCCTCAGTGAAATAGATTGGCACAACAGCCACATTGATGGGCTTGAACATGCCGGTGATCGTGAGGATGACACAGCACCAGGCAATGTTTCATTCAGTTGTACGTGAGGTCATTATGAGTCTAAGCTGACTTGATTACAGCTATCTATCTATCTTTAATCTAAGGGATGCAAGTCAAAAGGCACTTTGCTAGCAACCTGGAAGCGGAGTGTGTTAATTAACGTTGTCCTCAGGTTGTGTGGAGTCTTTCATTCTCACAGAGTATTTTTTAAAATCAACTTTATTGAAGTATAATTACATACAATAAGCTGTGTTCATGTAAAGTGTACCACTGGGTGTGTTTTGACAAATGTTTACACCCATGTCACACAACAACCTTTCAAGAGCAGGATGGGCTCATGTTTTCATTTGCTTCAAACTTGCTTTGAAATAAGAATAGGCTACATGTGGTATTCTATTTCAAAACTTTCTCATTAAACTCACCATCTTCTGATCTAATTCCTAGGAAGCTATTAGTTGGAAATGCTTGCAATTAAATGAGGTTTCCTGGGACCTAGGGTCAGCATCATGTAGTCATACAAGGCCCTAGGCTTGGGGTTTAATGCTTGCAGATACCATCTTGGAGCTCTTAATAATTTTATCTTTGAATTTGCGTTTCGTGAGTAAAATGTGATGGGGCAATAGGGCATGAACTGGGGGCTCAGAGTCTCGGAATACATGCAGTCTGCTTCCCGCCTCTCTGGGATGGCCTCTTGGCCACCTGTTTTCTCTCTGCCCAATGGTGCCATGGGCCCTGCCTCTCCCTCCCTCCCTCTGCCTTGTGACCATTGCTACTTTCAGCCCAGGATGGTGGCCACATTATGTAGAAGGAGGAAAGCCTAGTGGGGATCTGGGCATGGATGTGGGTAAGGTCAGGATGGGCCAGCTGCACCTTTCCCTACCCTGAGCTAGGAGGACCTCCATGCATTTGGTGAGTGAGTGAGTGAGTGAAAGGTCTCTCACCCACCCTGATTCATGTCCCAAGTATATCTAAGAGTGGAAGTTGCAATCCTTTGATTGTCATCCATCCACCACAGACTGGGGTGGTGGGCTCATGGAAAGGGAAGACTGGCTTCCCCACTCTTGATTGGAACCCCACATCTTCTTTTTGCACGAAGTCCAGCATAATGTGTAACCAGCCCTGCTGCCATGAGGCAAGGACACCAATGCAAGGGGTCTAACATGAGTCCCCAGAAGCACACATTGAAAAAGGCACACTCCCAGCAAGGCTGTCTACACAATATGCAAAAAGAGGTTGTGAAGACCCAGAAACCACCAGTACCTTCCAGGCCACCAGATCAGCAAAGGTACCTGAAGCAATGAGCAGCAGCCCTCCATCTGCCCTGACCTCTTCCTCCTCTTCTCTCTCCCTCTACTCCCTCCTCCACACTGGCAAGGTTAGGACCTGTCTTAGTTATCTAGTGCTGCTATAACAGGAATACCACAAGATTGAGTCCTGCCTCATTAACATAACTGCCTCTAATACCGCCTCATTAACATCAGAGAAGTTAGGATTTACAACACATAGGATGATCACATCAGATTACAAAATGGTAAACAACCACACAACACTGGGAATTATGGCCTAGCCAAGTGGACACACATTTTTGGGAGACACAATTCAATTCATAACAGGGCCCTTCGTGGGGGTGCCCTGATCTCATACTGCAGACCAGAAGAACATGTTAACAGTTAGGGCTGCACGGGTGTGCACCAAAACGCTGTGATGAAAGCTCTTTTGTCAAAATTACAAAAGCCAGGGCCACTTCCTGGATGTCAGGGGCAGATACAATGATACATGTACTTACAACAAAAAATATAATATTCCAATCAAAAGACAAATCATGCCTATATGGTTTTTATATCTCCATTTAGAAGCAAAGGAATTAGACTTTTTCCTCAGATCTTTTTCTTAAAGCAGTATGCACCTTCCTCAAACTTCTGGTGAGTCTAAAGTCAGGATGCCCTGTGTCAGTCAAATGAGGACAAATTGGGGAAAGAGAAGGAGGAGATGGAAGATGTAGCATTGGTAGTTTGTGATCAGTTCCAGGCAGCATGCCATTGTCCTTATCCCTTCTTGAGTCCAAGGAGTGAAAAGACAGAACATAGTATTGGTATCTTCTTGGTTGTTGTCCCCTACAAAATACAGTGGATTCTGCATAGGTTTTCACCACTCAATCCTGACCATAAAGTAAGAGCCACAAGTACTATTTCTTGTAGGCAAATCTTTTCTACTTGGCTTTGTAAGACTATAAATACATATGCTATCAAAAGAAATGGAACAGTTTGTATAGTTTAACCTCTGTTAATATATATTAAATATTATTTATAAAAATGCTAATAATTCATTAGTTAAAAGACAAATATGAAACTTCTAGCCAATTAAATTTTTCTAATTACATAGGATTTTAATGGAGGGAAAATGAGAAAGAAGTGCATTATGGGGTGAAAAAACTTAACAAAAAAAGAGCATTGTACATGGATACACTACCCATAACAGCGATGTCTGGTTCCTACATCAGTCATATCATGACAATTTCCCTTAAAACCCAGCAATAATAGTATCTTGGAGATGAAAATGGTTTAACTTTATAAAGACAAGCAAGCAGAAAGAAAGGAATCAACCCAAATGCATCAGAGATTTACAAAGTGATGTTTGCTAGCTAAAACACAGTTCATGTTATTTGATGTTGACTTGCTAACCACACAAACTGGAATTGCCACAATTTAATGGAAGCTCCCATATGATACATAAGAAACAAACCTAAGTGAATTGTGCTTGAATACTGTAACGAATGTTAATAAAATACACAGAGGAAAAAAAAAGCCACTGGTATTTCTAAAAACAGTGCTGTGTCCTTACCTGCAATTTCTTTACCTAAAACTCCAGCTCCTGGCTGCAATCTGGGCCCCCAGGAGAGTTTGGGTCTCCTACAGGGAGTGTGTGAGCAGCTGTTTCCTGATGTCCTGAGGGTCATCTTCTCATAAATCAGTCGCCCTGTGCTGGACATCGTGTACAGGCAAAAATGGAGCATCTATCTACAAAAGTCTGACTGCAATGTGCTGAAATCATTTCCACTTATTGAAGGCCCAAACCCACTTCCGTCAAGTCGATTCCAACTCACAGTGACCCTGTAGGACAGATTAGAACTGCCCCATAGGGTTTCCGAGGCTGTTATCTTTATGGAAGCAGACTGCCACATCTTTCTCCCAAGGAGCAGCTAGTGGGTTCAACTGCTGACCTTTCGGTTAGCAGCAAGTATATAACCACCGTGCCACCAGGGCTCCTTATTGAAGGCCAGTACCCACCAAATGACAAAAAACAAGTCTTTTCACTGGAGATGAAGAAAAATACATATGTAAGAACAACTCTTTTTCCCGTTAGACTGTCAAGTGGGAATTAAAATACCACCACCCAGAGCACAAGCATTTAAAATTCACAAGGAGTCAGACTAGAGTTGCTACTATGCTGGTGACCTTCAGCTCCCCACACATGTATAATTCGGTAATTACCAGATGATATTGTTCCTGATAGCTACCCCACTTCCTCCCTTATAGAAGCATTTGAATATAGTATAGAGATTGGAATTCTCCACAGTTGCTGAGTACTGCAGGGATCCAGTCTACAGCTGTCCACTTAATAACCTTGAATTTACACATAATGTTACATATAAAACACTATGAAAAATTAATCTTTTAGGTCTGTTGGTTTAGATCTGTGGCTTTAAACAAAGGCTGTTACTACTACACTACTACTACTACTGTTATTACTACCAATAAATACAGATTGGTAAAAGCCACTGTTCAAAAAAGGATTCAGTGCTTGTTTTCTGTGCACACCGGTGTCAGATTGTAACCCTACCAGATATCTGATGCAGATGCTTGACTTTATTATCCTGAGTCTCGTCAGAGTTCTTCACTTCTAACCTTGCCAGTACTTTTTACCAAAGCTAGCGGGAGCATCTCATCTGCTCAGTTACTTATTAGTGTTGCTATAGAATACCATTTCCTCTTGCAGCTGATAAAATATTAATCAAAAACAGGAACTGAGCGATTTCCCAGTGCAGATGTCTTCTAATGGTAATACAGGGAGTCAAAGAGAGATCTGGAGGTCATATAATAGCTTCTGAAGAAGCAAGAGAGGGATGACATCGGAGATAGGAGAAGAGATTGCATGCAGAGCCCATGAGTTGGGTGAGTTATTACTATTAAACACTGAAGAAAACTCCCAGAAATGTGAACAAAGGCACCTGGTGGGAAAGGCTAGGTCTAAGAAACTCTCAAAGAATTAGTGTTTTGTTGATATTATTTAATATAGAGCAAGCCTTCCATGAACCAGAATGGTGTCTTGATTTAACCAGATTTTCTTTTTAATTCTAATTTTCATTTTTGAACTTCTTCCAGGTTTCGTGAATCTACTTCTTGACTTAGTAAAGAGAGTATAACAGATGAATGAGTCTCAAATCAACTTCTGAATCTTAAAAAAAATGCCATATATCGCCTCCCTTCTCCACTACAGTCTTGTGTACGTGGGAAGAACATGGGCTTTGGGTGCAGAAAGCACAGGTTTGTGGCCAGCTCTACAACTCACCAGAGGGGTGACCCGTGGCAAATTATTCAATCTCCTGAACCTCAGTTTCCTGAAAATTTGCAATATTTTTGTGTGCTTCGGATGTTCCAGTCCCCAAACTATATACACACCAATAAAATCCAAATAAATTTCTTCCATAACCCTACAACTAAACACACACACACAAACATCCAGTTTTCATAGGTCAAGAGTTTACGGTAAACTGCATGTTGATGTGGGTTTATTATGCTAAAAAACAAAAGAAGTTTTTTAAAAGTTGGCTAAATATTACCCAATTCTTTAAGAAGTACTATTATAATTGTACTTTGAGAAGTACAATACTTTGCTAATGTTCCAGGAAAGCATCAGAAATAGGGGAAAATGGGGAAAGCAGAGATAGTTAAAACGGATGGCCCAAGTTTTATACTCTGATGCTACCATCTACCAGCTGTGTTAAGTTGGGCTAATCACTTATTGCTTAGGCTTCTTCCTTTTTAAAATGGAACTTGTACCATAGAGCTGGCACAAAAGTTAATGAATTAAATGTATTAATATAGGCAAATTTAATTCTGAATAAATATTGGCCAAACAAAGGAATGGACTTCATCATCTTTGTTTCCAACTTCGTCTACTGGTGTTACCAAGATGCCTGCCTTTGCAGGTGTTCTTTTATTTCACTAGTATCAAAATACCTCGTAGGGGTGGGGGGGCAAGGTCGGCAAACGTATGTAGAATGTGGCGCGTTGTTACTTAAAAATATGGTAAGCTTTCAAATTTTTAAAGCAAGGAAGTTATTTTATCACTGTGCAGTTAAACAGAATCTACTTGGTTCTCCTCCAAAAGCAAGGAAGAGTGTTTCTGGAAGGGAACTGGAGGCATTCTTCTTTGTCCTGCAAAGCCAGTCTTTCCTCCAGCACCATTGTTTATTTTAAGCTCTTTTGGTTCCTTATGCCGTTAACATCATGGCAAAATGTAAATTCATTTCTCGTCCATCAGATACCAGCAAGACTCCTCAGCTCAGGAATGCTGGACCTTTAGAGGCCTTGACTAAAAAGACAGCCCATATCACAGGTGTTCTATTATCTGTAGCTGGGCTCTGCGGGGCGAAATGTTCACTTAGGTACCAAAAAAAAAAAAAGTTGATTCTTACTCACAGTGACCCGATGTGTTACAGAGTAGAACAATGCTCCATAGGATTTTCTTGACTATAATCTTTATAGAAGCAGATTGTCAGGCCTTTCTTCAGTGGTGCTGCTGGTTAGGTTTGAACCACCAGCCTTTAGGTAAGCAGTCGAGCGCAAACCATTTGTGCCACTCAGGGATCACTCAGGTACATGGCTGGCAAACGCATGTATTTGTGGTGCGCATGCTTCTCTTCCTGCACAGCCGGACTTTCATAGCAGACACACTAACCAACCAGGGCCCTCCTGATATCCAACCACGGCCCTCCTAATATACAACCAGGGTCCTCCAGACATCCAACTGACGCCCTCTGGACCGCCAACTAGGGCCCTCCTGACTCCCAAGCCTGGACTCAGCCTCAGCATCCTTTTCCACCCAACAATCCTGACTGCCACTGACTATCTGTGTTTGGCATCCAAGAGGATACTTATTACTATTTTTGTTCTACAAAAACTAGCATAGGTAAACTAGCTACTTTCTAATACATGTGTGCAAAATGTGTTCATAAATGGTGGAGTTCTTGCCTGTTAATTCATCCTCAAAAGTTGGAATCAAAAGTCTTTGAGATATTATAATCAATTAATCCTGTGATATGCTGGTCAAATTACTCCTTTTAATGTGTAAGTTCTTAACTACCATCCACTTTTACACCTTAGAAATTCACTCTAAGTTGAGTGTTTCTATCAAGGTTTTGGCTCTCTTCAACACAATCCATGAGATTGATACAAATCAATTTTAAAATTTTAGAGTCTAGCCCAGCAATTCCACACCTGGGAATCCATCCCATAGGAATAAAAAGCATCTGTCTGGACATATGAACAAGGATGCTTATTGCATTAATTTGTGTCCAGGGCAACAGGGAGAAGCATCTGGAAACTAAGTGAACTCCCTGTGATACGTTCAGTATGAGGAATTACTGTATAAGTCATGGTATGTACCCATGATGGAATATCATGCTACGCTTGGATGAGAAAAGTAAGATACAGAGACGTACACATAAAATGATTCCATGTTTTACCAAACAAAACTACAAAAAAAGAAAAAACCCTAAAACCCTAAATATGTACATGTATCTATGTACATGTTCATATGTAGGATATACACGTGTTTGTGATAATATCAACATATAAAACTTTAGAAGGAAACATATTATTCAGCATATTTTACCCTGTATGGAGGAGGTTGATGTGAGGAGAGGGGAAAGAGGGAGAAAGGGCAGAACTAAGCAAAAAAGGGGATAAAAATGACTGCCCTAAAGATAAATATTATCAGAATGATATACTTAATGATAAGGTGAAAAAAGAGTAGGAGAAATCATAGTAGCAATAGCAAAGAGTCATATAGCCCTCACTGCATCCTAGGCATTACCTAGTTGTATGTCCTAGGCATTACCTAAGCATTTTTATAAAAAACTCTTTTAATCCTTACAACTCAGTGAAGTGAGTAGTATTATGATCCCTATTTTACGCATGAAATAGCTGAGGTCAGGGAGCAAATTTAACATGCCCAACAGCCACACAGCTAAAAAGTCAAGCCAATCAGCCCAGCTTCACAGACTATATCCATGTCTACACCTATCTAATGTAGAAAATTAAACTAGAAAACAGCAGAACAAAAATTAGAGGCACGCCAGGTGGAAAATGGTGAGAAATGAAGCTCAGAAAAGAGTGGTTAAGTGAGATCGTATCAGTCCCCCAGAATGGTGGAAGCCACCTCTTCCTACACTGTGGAAGCACACAGCTGTGCACAACAGTGCCTGCAAGTACCCAACAGCACACTCGTGTGGCCGGGTTAAGTGTGGCAATGTCAGCTGATACACAGTGAATCACGGGTAATGTGCACTTCTGCCACCCTGGGAAAGTGAACCAAGCCCTACCCGGGAAGCAGACATTGTCCCGACATGATGGAGACCTCTTGACGGCAGGGACATGTGTGAGGGCAGGGCCTTAAGGTTGTGGGTCACCACTGCTTCCCAGGGCCTAGCAGGGTGCCTGATACACAGTGGTATTCAGTAAATATCTCTTAAATGAATGAACGCGAGGTGCCTAGTACATATGTGCTGCTAATCTTGACATTGCAAGTTTCCAATGTGTCAAAATGGAAAAGTTACTACTAAGGGAACTATGTGTTTTTTAATATAAAGATAAAATTAATGATACTAAAAATAAACAGAACAATATAGCAACAACAGGTATAACACATTAACCAACCAGTTACCCAGCTGCTGTCGAGTCGATTCTGACTAATGGCGACCCCGTGTGTATCAGAGTAGAACTGTGCTCCTAGTCAAGGGTTTTTCATGACTGACTTTCTGGAAGTAGATCACCAGGCCTTGCTTCCAAGGTGCCTCTGGGTGGACTCAAACCTCCAACCTTTCCATTAACAGCCGAGCTCATTAACCTCCTAGGGACTCCTATCACATTTTAAGCTCCTATTTAACAGACCCTGTGCTAGGCCCTTTACATATATATTTCATGTACATCTTACAAGAACCCTGGAAAGCATAGATTATTATTATTGCCGTGCAAAAGATGAGGAATCTGAAGCTTAAAAGTATTTAATTACCGGGTTCAAGGGCATACAGCTAGCAAGGAAGGTATCGGGATTCAAACTCAGGAGCATTCCTTCTCTTCATACACCTCTGTCCTCTGCATGCATAGGCACACTCACTAATAAAGTAAGACTAAATAATAAGGCATTCTGGTCACTTCATTTAAAGTCAGGCATTCAGAATGAGAAAAGGAAGAAAAAGAGGCTATACACATTCTCTTAACCCAGATGAAAGCACAACCAAAACGCCAGGTTATGCAGACCCATGACATGGCTTGTGTTTATTTTTTGACACCTGTCCTGATATGTACTTAATGCATAGCCTTCTCCGGCCTCACCGCCTCACACTTCTAACAAAAGACAATCGCGTGGAGCATTGAGGACGTTTGACAGATGTGTTAATGCGGGGGGATATTTCAGTTTCTGCCCTCTTTGGACCACAGCATGACAGTTACAAAATTCAAATCCATTTGTATCCCCCACTGAATCCCACATAATTCAGCAGACATTCATTATGATGCCATAATGATATTGCACAGCCATAAATACATATGCTAAGAGCCGAACAAGACATTCATATTTAAACATAGCTGGAAATAATTTCAATTCTGGTGATATTCTATTGTCCATTCTATTACTTTTCTGCAGATGTTTAAAATGTTAAAATACAGTAGAAAACCAAGAATAAAGACGTACGTGTGTGTGTGTGTGTGTGTGTGTGTGTGTGTGTGTGTGTATGACATAGCTTCTAGCTTAACAAGAAAATGAATTTAGGTATTAAGTTACATTTTGTGATGGTTAAGGTTATGGGTCAACCTGGCTAGTCCACGATTCTCAGTGGTTTGGCAGATGGTATGTAATCATCCTCCATTTTGTGATCTGATGTGAGCAGCCAATCAGTTGAAAGGGGACTTTCCTTGGAGATGTGGCCTACATCCAATACATATGGAAGTTCTGGTAATGCTTGCCTTCTCTTGATCCTGTATGCAACTCATCATCCTCTGACCTCCTGTTTTTGGGACATGAACCAGCAGCCTGCCATCTGCCCTGCCAGTTTTGGGTTCATCAGACCCTGCAACCACGTGAGTCAGGAGAAGCCTCCTGCCGGACACCTGACCCATGGATTTGGGACTTGCAGACTCCACAATTATGTGAGCCATTTCCTTGAAATAAATACACACACACACACACACACACACACACACACACACA
>NW_004443989.1:1684802-1732708 GCF_000243295.1 Trichechus manatus latirostris | reverse complement strand
ACACACACACACACATATATACATATATATATATACACATATATATACACAGATATAGATATGCTTCACTGGTTTTGCTCCTCTAGAGAACCAAGCCTAAGACAATCTGATAAATATTTTGTTTGAGGAAAAGGTAATTTAATAATAGATGAGAAGCTCCTTGATATGTCAATTTCAGAACAATCATTCACACTGCTATAAATGCAGCTCAAGATTTTAATATTCTGGGATATCTGCTTCACACGTGAAGGATGGCTGCTCTGATTTCATAAATGAGAAATGTATACAACTTTTTCATAAAACTTGTTTTTAAATATACAAAACAAACAAATAATGCAGTTAAAATTAAGATCAGTTTAAATTCATCACTCCTCAGGAGGAGGAAAAATGATTCCTAAGGAATCAGACCCATGTCTCCAGGAAGGTGCAAAATAGTCAACTCAGATAACAAAACACCAATAACGACAATGTTAATCTCAATCTTTTCCTTACACTGCTCCTCCACTCTTCTCAGCTGCACACGGAATAACACAGTTTGTCTTCAGCCTCGATGATGTATCCATTAACACCTCTCTTCTTGTAGCATTCAGACACCTTGAGATGAATTTTTGAATTATTTAAATGGAAGTAGCATTAGAAATCACTCATGTTTAAATTATACTAAATAAGTATTCTTTCACCTGGACTTTTGCCTGTGCATGTAGGAAGGACTCAGAGGAATACAGAAGACGGCACATGTGCAAAATGAAGAACAATGTTTTGGGAACAGAGGTGTACGAAGGAGCACAGGGTGCACGGCATTTTAAACATTTCTACATCCTAGTCGGAATTTCAGTGTCTACAGTTAGAAAGATTTTTCTAAAATGTTTCCAAATGTCCAGAAATCTCTAAACATCAGTTTAAAATGGATGGAAGTCCAGTCACAATAAATTGTGGAATATCCATACTACGGAATATTATGCAGCTATTAGAAGAAAGGAGTTAGCTCTTTATCTATTGACCTGGGGGGATGTCCATGGTGTACTGGCCAGGGAGATAAGCAAGCAAGGAGCAGAGTCCCGTGCATAAATAAGACATCCTTCTTGTGAAAGAAGACAGTAATTCCTCTCCATATTGGGCACAGATGTATGCGTACAGATGGAAGAGCCAGGAAAGGTGTGAGGGGCATCTGCTGGGCTCTCATCAGTGGGTCATAGAACAGCAGGAATGGCTTCAGGACTGTAGGAAGGAAGGGGAATGTCATGAACTGTGTTTGTTGCTGGTGGTGCAATGTTTAAATGTTCAGGTCAGCAGTTTGAACCCACTAGCCGCTCCACAGGGAAGAGACCTGGTGATCTGCTCCCATAAAGATCTGCAGCCTCGGAAACCCTGTAGGAGCAGTTCTACTCTGTCCTTTAGGGTCGCTATGAGTCAGAATCCACTCCATGGCACACAACACCAAAAACATTCTTTTGCATGGTTTTACTAACTGCAGTGAGCACAAGTTACTCTTTTAATATGTGAGAAAACTTTAATAAGACAGAGAAAGAGAAGAGAGGGAGGGCAGGGGAGGAGAAGGGAGGGGAGAGGAGAGGAGGGGTAGGGGAGGAGAAGGGAGGGGAGACAAGAGGAGGGGGAGGGGAGGGGTGGGGAGGGGAGCGAACCTAACAAAGCAAAAATTCCTGCTGGCCAATGATGGTTCCCCATCAGGAGTCTCCATCATTTGCCATGTTATTAAGATTTGAGAGTTTTAGTCCCCACCCTCCCCCACAATGGAATGTGCTGAGTTATTTGGAAGAGGACCCTTTGCCCTCTCGAAGCCACCTTTACAGAAGGAACTGTTGCTAAAGTGCTGAGCCTGCAGGCTTGGCCCCACAAGGAGCCCGAGCAGGTGCACAGACAGGTGTGGAAGGGAGCTGCAGCGGGTAGAGGCGTCGAGAACGTGATCAAACTGATGGAAGCTTTCCACCTCACCCTGGCGCCGGCCAGGTCTAGTCGGAGCTGGGTGTGTGGAGCCTGCATGGTCCATCAGAGGTTCTGAGCAAGTGCACAGGTGATATGCCAGTCACCCACCCTCCCCAGGTACTTCCAGGGAAATGATGCTAGGCCGGACAGATCATAAAGAAAACAATAATGAAATTGGGTTTTATCGTGTTGTTGCTTTCAAATACAATTATAATTCCTTTAAATCTAATAAGTGTTTATTGAGCCCTACTATGTGCCTAACCTTATGCCAAGAATGAAATTATAATATTTTAAACGACCCCCACACAATTTGAGGGTATTTTTTTTTGACTATAAAAGTGACAAATTCACTTCAGAAAATAGTGAACAATATTTTTTTATTGATGTGAAAATCATGTAACATAAAACTAACCCTGTTAAAGTGTACAATTCAGTGGAGTTTAGTACAGTCACAGTGTTGTGCAACTATCATTTCTATCAAGTTCCAAAATATTTCATCACCCCAAAAGGAGATCCCCCTCACCTATTAAAGAATCACTCTCCATTTTCCCATCCCCCCATTCCCACCCCCAGCCCCTGGCTTCTGTCTCTGTGAGTCTGCCTCTTCTGGATATTTCCTATAAATGGAGTAACATAGTATGTGACAGAAAAATATTTTTTAAGATGACAAAATTGCCTATAATTCCCCAAACACAGTCTGTGTCCATCTTGTTATGTGCTATATTCCCAGCACCAGCACAGTGAGGGGCACATAATAGATATTTAATCAATAGCTTTTGAAAGAAAGAAGGCAGGCAGGCAGGCAGATAATTTATACTAGCATTATTTATGCGTATCCATTTTCTATGCCTATATTCCTATATAACAAGGAAACTTCTCTGTACATACTGTTTTTTAAACTTCTTTTTTTCTACTTAATATTTCCCCAACACTAAATGCATTTTTTAAATGCATCAAAAAACCTTCGCTATATGGCCCTGAAACACTAACATGGTACATGTGGTATCAGAAGGACGCTGTTCTCAGCAGCGAGCACCCCAGGGGAAGGTGATGACGCTTTCTCTAAATTTTACCAGGGCAGCCCATGAGATTAGAGTCATTTTAACTTGTTACTTTTTAGTTCACTGCATTACTCTTTACCTCAGTACATGAGAACGAAACCAAACCCATTGCCATCAAGTTAATTCTGACTCATGGTGACCCTACAGGACAAAGTAGAACTGCCTTATATAGGGTTTCCAAAGCTGTAATCTTTACGGAAGCAGACTGCCACATCTTTCTCCCTCAGAGTGGCTGGTGAGTTTGAAACACCAACCTTTTGGTTGCAGCCGAGCGCTTTAATCACTGCACCACCAGGGCTCTTGAAGTACATGAGAGGGGGGAAATATATGTACATATATGCATGTGTGTGTACATATGTACGTATGTACATATATGCATATGATGTGTGCATATATGTATGTATGTGTATATGCATGTATACACACACACACACACACACACACACACACACACACACACACAGTTAAACTAATAGCGAAAACATGCCAAGGAGAGAGATTTCACGGGTCTAATAGTGAACTCACAAGCTGTTTTCAAGCAGTTGTACACACACACACTCAACTGCAGCTGTTGTACATAATTAATGTGCTAATTATACATAATTATCTAATTACTAAAGGAGGGAGTCAAAGCAAGTGCCGTAGTGAAGATATTAAAATCTGTTTCTTTTAGAATGCTCTGCACTATGTACCATCTTGCTGTTTCTGACAGTCTGACTTTTTGGTTACCTGAGGGCTCTGGAGAGAAAGAGAAGTCCTTACAAATATTTAAGCAATAGTATGGGCTGGAGGGTTTTGAGGTAATCTATTAACAGGATGGTTTTTAAAAATACTATATGGAGAGTAATATGTCACATAATTAATCTTTGCAATGCCGTGTGAATCAGGACTTGTAACAGGCTCATATGAGTAAAGATGGTTTCAGCACAAAGCTTCCCAATGAATGTTCCAAAGAAGGCTGGTGTCACAAATGATAAAAGAAACAAAGAAAGAGGTGGGAGAAAAGTGGTCATGTAAGTTTGGAAAACACTGTTTTTCTATCCCTGGATGTTCTACATAGGCTGGCATCCTTAAACATAAACTAAAACAAAATGGGGGTGGTAAGAGGTGATGTAAGTCTGTAATACGCTATTATTCTCCCTCTTAGAGAGTTATAAAAGATATTTGCATACAAAAGGCTCTGATAACTACTGTATTTCTGAAATAGTTACGACCCACAGAATCTTCTTTTTTTTAATCTAATTACATGCATCTATAAATATCTTTGGCAATTCATATTTGAGGCCAGGCTACTATTTCACTACCTCCACTGGATCACTGATTCATCATAAAGTGAAGCTTTATTTGATTTGACCCCAAGGTCCCTGCCCAAAAGGAACCACCTTATAATAATACATTTGAGACCCTAAAGCAAAACTTGTCCCTTGGATGAGCTTCAAAAAGTGTCATTTTCCACTGATGGCTCTTCTTATAAACATTCCCACCAGGGCTGTGGATGCACTGCCTTGACATTTATTTTGTATGACCAAATAATTAAATCTTTTATCAATTGTCACCCACAGTATTTCTTTATAATGCTTAAGCCACTACAAATTAATTCCACATCCGAAAAGAACAAACTTTTACTTAATGTAGATTTCATAAATTACCATCTCTGGAATATAATTTGTTGTCTTAATTTGTTGGCTCATTCCCTGTCTCCTTCCAAAAGTGACTCAAGGCACTTTTTTTTTTTTTTTTTTAATGCTATCATCAAAATTCAATGGCCTGTGACAAAAGGAAGGAATGAAAACACAAACCGGTCAGATCCTCCAAAGGTACATCTTCATTACTTTTACTATTTAACTTTAACTTTTAATCTTGGGCCATAAAAACTGTCCTAATAAAAAATCCATAAATATCTCCTGAATGTGCAAAGCAGCAACTTTGATGACTCGTGAGCATATGCTGGGCTGGTCTCACCAGTGGGCCCTACTTAGGACCTGAGACTGCCTGAGAAGCGAGATCAAGCAGGATGTAGATGTAGATTCTTCCAGATAAGTTAGTCCCAAATAGACACTACATTCAGAGGTGAAGGGCACTGTTTCTGTTTCCACTTTTAAACTTCATTTCAAAGGAATAGGAAAACATCCTTCATGCACTTACAAGCCAATTGGGCAGATTTTGCTACCTCTAGAGCAAGCACTGTGAAAAATTAACTATACACCATGTATATATAATGTCAAGGATTCCTAGCGGTGCAGTGGTTAAGCACTCAGCTTCTAACCGAAAGGTTGGCGGTTTGAACCAGGACTTCGAACCAGCTAGTCCCAGTTCAAACCCCTGCTGAGAATTTGCAGGTTCCAAGGTGATGTTAATAACTTTGGCTAGGGATCAATTCTGAGAACCACTAGTAGAGTGAGCAGCGGTTCTCAAAATTTATTACATATAAGAATCACCTGGGGATCTTGTTAAAATGTAGATTCTGATTCAGTATATCTGGTGGAAATGCAAATTCTTAGCACGCATTCAAACCAGAATGAACCAGTTCAAAGCCCTAGTTTGAACCCACCAGCAGTTCTTCAGGAGAAAAGACCTGGTGATCTGCTTCCGTAAAGATTCCAGACTAGGAAACCCCATGGGATAGTTCTACTCTGTCACATGGGTTCTGTGAGTTGGAATCAACTCGATGGCACACAACAACAACACATATATAATGTCATGATAGCCTGGGACGTGGGTCTCACTGAAGATCTGCCTAGAAATCCCTCATCCAGTGTTACTTTGCACATAGTAGGGACCCAGTTCATATTTGCTAAATGAACAAACAAATGTACTACATTTGAGAGTATTGTGCTTTTAAATTCCGTTTCTAATCATGTATTGAATTCCGAGTGAATACAATTGCCCAAGAAATAATCTCAAATTATAAAATGAGTTTTGTTGAATGCGTTTAATTCAACTGAACAACACATTTTTAAAATTAGAAACACTCAAAATTCAACAATTATTTTTCCCTCAAACCTTTTTCAAATTAAATCCTGAAAACAAATATACTTTTAAAATTATACTATCATCATCACAGTGCACTTCTGTATGGGCAATACATAAGGATAATGGCTTTTATAATGTGATGCATAAATGCAAGTTTACAGGAACCAACAATTTATAATATTAAATATTGGGATTTTTTTCCCCCACTTATATGGCTTTTTGCTTTTCTGTAATACACTATTCTGCGGGAACACTATAGGGCTGTGATACTTGATTACACTATCTTGATTACCATTATCTTTCTAGCTTTCTTAAATTAGATGCAAGTTGAATTTCTAAGTTTAGAGTCTTGGATAGAATACTCTGTGTTTGAAGCCAATGTTTCTAAAACTCTTTATTTCACATGCCCAGCAAGTTTTATACAACTTCTTTTCATATGTAAAGTGGATCTATGTGATCCTATCTCACACATTCAGTGGGAAGAATGTGTAAAGAGAAGAAGCTGCGTGTTTTAGCACTAAACGAATAATCTGTCATAAACAGCATGCTGTATTTAATATTCAGATCAAGACATCTCTGTCTCATTCCAGCAGACCCTCCTGACAAAAGCCATCCCACGTCTGCCAGGAGTATCGAGTCCAGCTGAGGACAAATTTCAAGATGAACCTGAAATCAATCTGCCATCAAATTTTCATGCCTCTCTCAGACTATCTGTGGCATTTTAATTACAAGCATCCTAGGCGGGGGGTAGTACAGATATTGACACTTAGCTCCTACAATAAACTTTATTGGCAACCTCTGTCTGAATGCAGTACTCAACTAGAATAACAACAAATATATGAGGATATGTAAGTGGGGAGGTACTGTAATCATTCTGAAACCATTTTGTTCAAAGGGCCTGGGCATTTCTTAAGCAACAAGCTTGAGAGAGAGAACTCCTGGCACTCAGAAGTACAAATGACCTTCATATTAGACATGCTTGTAAATCATAGAATCTTGCAAGGTCCCTGGGTCCTTTTCTACAGGGTTGCACTGTGCCGTCTTGTTCCTTTTGTGTTTCTGGTTGGGTATTTCCAACGAACATCATTTCAGAGCTCTCAAAAGATTTCAAATCCTTCTTGAAGGGCCAGGGTGTGTGGACAGAAGGCATCTCTATAAACTTCACTAAACAGCTTGATTTAAGGGGACAGAAACAGTCACTGATCGTATTGACAGACAATGTGAGTGTTGGGGATGGGGGTAACGAGCTGCCTTTACATTAAGTACAGCTGTCTCCTGCCTTTTCCTGAGTTTTGTACAGGCTGTTGGAAGGACTGTAAATATGAAGAGAAATAGGAAAACCTGCCATTTGCTAGCCATGAGGGATTTTTGCTCTTTGAAAAGTAACATCCCAGGGCAACACACATGCAGTTTTAACCAGGCACCCTGAGCAGCCCATTAAGCTGAAGCTGCTGTTGGACAAGCTGCACTGGCGCAAGGCATCTTGCTCCCTCCAATGGTGATAAGGGATGAAAACAATCCCTACAATAACCACCATCTTTGTGGCACTGGAGCAGGCCCACTGTATAGGCCATCTCAAGGAATCCGCAAACATTCTGGCAAGCTGTAGCTGACTGCAGCGAGCCCAGCGTGCTGGAAAGTGTTAACAACTAGCTCTCTAAAAACAAAAGCATACATCTAAATATCCATAATAGGATTATTACAAATTTTATTTATGTTAAGAATGTGTGCCCAATTTCCCTTAGAAGCAAGGATGGTGAGATTTCATTTTGTTTACTTTGGACACGCCAGTAGAAGGGACTGATCGCTGGAGAAGGACATCATGTTTGGTAGTGGGTCAGTGAAAAAGAGGGAGACCCTTGATGAGACGAACAGAAACAGTGGCTGCAACAACAGGCTCAAACATAGCACCAGTTGTGAGGATGGCAAAGGACTAAGCAATGTTTCATTCTGTTATACATAAGGCCTCCACGAGTCGGAGATGATTCGACGGCACCAAACAACAAAAGTACGCAATTTAAAAATAAAAAAGATGCGACTTCCTTTATTATAAATTCCATGGAGTCAGTTGATTCTCACCAAGTGCTTTCATTGATTTTTGCCGAACTCTCGAATCCGTAGCCAAGTTACGGTTGCAAATGATGAACAAGTGAGGCTCCCCTGAAAATATTGGTTGGTATTTTTGTTTAAGTTAACCAGTAAGATGAAAGGGAAACAATGAAGACAGACATATGTTGAAACTCCATTCATTCATCAATGATGTGAGCAACCTCTTTGCTGAATTGGATAGTAGTTTTGAATATACTGAAAAACAATTTCCTCAGTTGTACTAGCCACAATGTAACAACTACAGACATGATACTCAAATTTACGCTGCATTATTAACATTTTCTCAATCATTTTCTTAAGTCAAGACAATAATCAAAACAATCAAGTCCTGATTTGTAGCACTTGCCTATTTTCATTGTGTAAATACTACCGTGGCTGATTTCAAGTTACCAACATGATGTCACTAGCTGCAGAGTTGGGAAGAGATGTGCAATCAGTCACACACTACTCTAGAATATTTCTACCACACAGATACAATAAACCTAGATAACCTCAAAAACCCATTGACATCAAGTTGATGCCAACTCAGAGCGACCCTGCAGGACAGAGTAGAACTACCCCACAGGGTTTCCAAGGCTGTAATGTTTATGGAAGCAGACTGCCACATCTTTCTCCTGCAGAGGGGCTGTTGGGTTCCAACCGCTGACCTTTAGGTTACCAGCTGAATGCTTAACCACTGTGACACCAGGGCTCCTTTAGATAACCTCAAAAGCATAGATAATAGCCAAACGCAGTAAAATGATTACGGAGTACTGAGTTTTAAGTGTTTAATACCTTTGTTTTTAATGTAATTCATTTAATTTTATTTAATTTATTGTTTAAAAAAGACAATTATAACAAATTAGAGAGGAAAAAAAAATTCCATTCCTATTAAGCACGCCAAATTTTTATTTAATTTATTGTAAGTTTACATAATTTAAATTTTAATAATATTTGTATTTATCAACTGGGTCACAAAATTTCTGCCAGCTTCGGCACAACACAGGTCAACATACAGGAAGGGCTTCACTACACACTGGAAAATGGTGCCAACTGTGCAAGGGCATGCACAACACACACACACACACACACACACACACCTCCTGCTGATGAAATCCCCTCGCTGTTCCTAGAGCAGGAGATAATTAAATACCTGGCTTCATGAAAAGAGTCGGTAGGTGTGACAAAGACAAAGGAAAAAGGAAACAGCATTCACCCCCTCCAACCAGGGGAACCACAGCAACTGGACTGGCTGCACGGAAACAGTGTGCAGAGAGCTACAGACATGGCTCGCTGTCAGCATCCCCACGCCAATGTCTATCTCCTTTGCCAGGACCACGAGCTCTTCTCCTGCTCATTTGAAACAGAGGGCACAGTCCACTTTCAATTACTTCTTAGAGATAAGCAACATTACTACATCCTGAATATTGCTGTGGTTTCTGATGCAAAATGGATTTGAGGAATAAAAGCTGGGATGAGGCAGGTGAGAAGTCTAGAAAACACACTCCCCCTGACGCCAAGGCGAGGTGAGCTAACCCTGTTTTAGGGAACAATTAGTTGTGCCCTGCAGTCTAAACAGGTGAGAATTCAGAGCCTTTAAGTGGGGTGCAGCTCAGCTCCTTCAGCTGTGGGGAGCAGTGTCAGCTCACACAGCAGGAAAGTGTTTCCTCCCCCACGATATTATAATTCCAATGTGTCCCGGAGAGTGAAGCACACATATCAAGAAGCATCATTCCGATTTGGCTGGAGACGGCACCACGGCGTTTCAAAGGCGGGCGACGGTGTATGCATGACGTTGATGCTACACGCCTGTCTCCTCAAGGGCCAGACACCTAACATGCCGTGTGTGGGCGTCTCTGCATGTATTTTCAAAACATAAAAACACAGACAGCTTTTTATGGACAAACCAGACTAGAAGTATTCCAAAGTGTTCCCTAGAAATGCCAGAGCTGTAAAATATCTGTGAGACATAAAGTACAATATCCTATCACTTGTCCGTAACAAGATTTGTCTGTTTCCTCTTTGCTTTTTATTTTTATCCCTGAGGGTCAGTTTGCTTAAAATCAACAGTGATATTTCCTAGGCACGATTTACATTTCAAATTTGAAATCTAATTATGGTGCTTAGCCAGAAAAAAAAATTACATTCATATTTATTTATATTTATATATTACTGTTAATCTTGTCTTTAAAAAACAGTTAACGCCCAGAAATCATTCCTGGTCTCTCTCCTCAGTACACTCCTGCCTATTCCTCCTTAGCTAAATATGAGAGCATGCCCTCAGCACTATCAATGCCTAGCACTTTATTCAAGATAATGTTGCCCTTGCTAGAAAGATCTTGCCCCTCCAGTGTTTACAACAGCAGCACAGATTAGAGGGACCTGAGTCGGAAAGAGACTGGCTTAGCATAAGGCAGGCCCTGGGTAGGTGATGATTTAGACACAGAAATGCTAAGGAGGACCCACATTCTGATGCTCCTCCCAACTACAGCATCAGGGGTAGCACTGGGTCCTGGTCTGGGACACGCGCAGGGAAGGGCATATCTGCTCTCTCTCCCTTGCCGATGAACATTTGGCTGGGCAGAAATATTTTTGGAGGATCTATACATACCTTCTGGGGGGTAGCAGGAATAAAGAAAGAGTGAGCTCAGACTCTTTCTCCTTCCTTTTTCAAGTTTCCTTCTTTTCTTTTTTAGGGTAAAATAAAATGTTAAGTGCACATGATCGCTACTCTTCATTTTATAGAGTGGCTAAGTCACTGACCAGATTCGCTTTGGAGGCAAAAGCGATACAGAATGTCAGAATGTGCCAAGATCACGCTTGGGCACTGGGCCAGGAGAGCACAGCCTTGTGTCTATGTGCAAAGCAGGGAGGCCAAGTTATGTTTGGGAGACGCCTCCTATCTCTGATGTCGTTTCTTCACATCTGCAGAAGTCACTGCACAGAAACTTCACTTCTGGCCCCTCTCTCACTATGCACCCCCTGCTCTGAAAAGTGAGTATCTGTTCGGTCTGACCAAGCTGCCCGCCACCCAGCAGAAAGCCTAGCAGTGTATAGGGTCTGGAAGGGACTAACCGGGGGTGGCTTTCCTTCCCTCTGGATCATTTCTCTCTCCTGGAGCTCAGCCAAGGAAATGTGGTTTGCTGAGCCAACCCCGTGCTTCTCTCTCCAAATCACATTGCTCACGATTAGGGAGAGAAAGGCCGAATCTTCCCTCCGAGGCCCTGGAGTCCTCTCCACCCACTCTCGATAAAAAATCAGTTCATCTGGGTAATTTTTAAAGCCGAGCACTTGGGCCAGCTGGAACTAGCTGCCTCTTCCTGGCCAAATGCTTGGGGTTTCTTCCAGCCTCAAGCCTACGTGCTCACTGTGCTAGCGAGAGCCCAGGGACGTGGCCAGGACTGGGAACCAGGGAGTTGCTAACCAGACTTCCCAGCAACTTCCCAAGTTTCGAGCAAGCAAGGATCCTTATTTTTTTGGTGAGGCTGCTTGGCCCCAATAGGCAGGTCACACTGAACACTGCAGTCAAGCATTCTAGTTCTCAGAAACCCAGGAGGAGCTGGGTATCCGGCATTGGACCAGGCTCTCTGGCTACCCAGGCCAAATCCATGTCCTTTCCCTTAAAAGAGGAAGATGATATTCACGGGGAAATGGATTGGCTTCAGTTGTTTTGGGCTCCTCCAGCTCAGGAGTGACCAGAGAGCTACTGAGAGGGCCTGGTGGACCCTGGCTTTATTCTAGAAACTAGGCTAGTTAACTAAGGTATGGTCCAGCCAGACACTGCCTTGGACTCCTGGCAAGTATGCTAACTTGGTATGAAATAATATAAACAGAAAAGAACAATATTCTCTGCTTTCTCACTCCAGGCATCATAGAGGCTGGGAATGAGTATTCATTTGGGATGGGCTGAATGCTTTCAAAAATAAATTCTGTGTATTTAAAAGATCTTTAGATTTGAAGTTCTGAAGAGTGGGGGCTGCCCAGTGCAAATATTCCAAATGGCACCTATTGTACTTGTGCGGGAGGTGGCTTAAAAACATTTAGGAACAAGAAGAGCCCTTTTACAGAGAGGAAGAAATTGTGTAAAATATACTATCTCCTATCTGGTGCATAAACATATACATAAGCATATATAAAAACACATACATTTATACCTTCCTATTCTGGGGGCCTGTAACTCTTCCTAGTCATTACTCATATTAATTAATGTGTGTTTGGTTTCTAAACTGCTCAGCTTAAGAACTCGAGTGGAGATATTCTAAAAAGTAAATAATTCAGCTGTGACCACCAGAAGGGGCCCCAAGCACAACTTGCAGACTCTGTATTAGGCTGCAGATGGGAAGGTTTTATGTGTCGGGGGCACCCCTCCAAGCCCCTGACAAGCCTCACTTGTGCTATTTGGAAACTGGAATTAATTCTTCCACCCTCCCGGATTCACAGAGATGTTTTGAGGATGAGCCGAATCATGTTTCATAAATTCTGGGTGCTAGGAGAAAAAAGATAGTATTACATAAACACTGTCATCAATATTCCCACTTCTGGGATTAGCAAGTCCTTTAAGCATTTATAAAACAACAAAGCGGCAAAGCTCTCTCTCTGTGCCAGTTAAGTCTGGGAAGAAAACTGTGAGAAGAAACTGTGAGAAATTCTAGAAAATTTGTACAGAGATGCTTAAATATCTAAAGTGGAGGAATGCATTCATGAGAGAACAACTTTGCTGATTAATTTTGGTTGATAAAATAATTTAATTAACATATGTGAATCTTAGTGAGCACCTTTCTCATAAGGATCTTCTCTAAGAGGAAAAAAAAAATCTTCTTTAGTTAACTATTTTTAAACTTTTCTACCCTCATGAGGGATACTTAACTCTATAGATTTGCCAGAGAGCAATTTCCTAATACATCCCAGAGAATATATGATTTCATTTTTCCACAGATGCATTCTATACACCTGGTATTTGGGTTATTAACAACCATGCCTAGTTTTGTAATTTCTAGCTTTATATCTTTAAAGTCATTAAAACTTAATAGGAGAATTAATCGTAAAGGAAATCTATCAAACACAGTTGCCAAGCACTTTTTTCCCCCGACTGACATCTTTGAAATGCATTTCAATGTTATTTATTTCATCACACCCAGGGAATAAAAAAAAACATAACTTGCAGCTTCCTAGTTCAGAGAAAGCATAAAAATGTGATTTACTATTTATTGTACAGTGAAGCACATGCATATTATATACTGCATGTTAATCTTCAACTGGCTAAGTTTAGCAAATTTGACAACACTACTGTTTGCTAGTGAGGAAAAAGAATCGACATCTGTTCTCTTCCAGATATGATTCCTTCTTGGAAGGACTCAGAAATATGCCCAGCCCTTCTATTTTCTGGGTAAACTGATAGAATGCAGGCCGTTTAAACGGACAGTCAAACCACAATGCCCCCTGGTGGTGAAATAATGCATAAACAAATGTAATTTTTTCCGCACCTTGTGAATATTTTTTAAGAGAAACCTAATTTTTAATGAAGTGGAAATTTTTCTTCATTTTTAAAAATGCAAATACAAAGAGTGTGGCATGTTGATGGTGCTTTTATATGGAAAATAAAGAGTCATTTTGCTGTTAGTAAAATTAAAGCCAAAAAAACCACCTTGATCGAACATTTTTTTTACAATAAAGAATTATATTTTAATTCCACACTGTAGACCTGGAGTATGGTGAAAAAATGGAATTGCTGCATATATATTTTTTAACTAATTTTACAAAAGTGAAACAGTCAGCAGATACTTTCAAGTGGACCTGAGGGTTCTGTTAGCTTATTTTTATTTCGTTAAAACGGGATGAGGGCAGATTGCAGATTTTACCATTGGACTAAGGACTCCATCTTCCCATCGGGCTCTCAGCAGGCACCTCTGATAAGCAGCTTAAAGGGAATTTCCTCGGGTCAGACATAAATAGCGATTCTCAGGTTCCCTTAATCCAGACACACATCGCTTGTGAGTTCGGCCTCATAAATCTCAAAAGCAGTCAGCAAAACATGAAAGGTGGTGTTGTTAGAAGGCTCAAATACATTAAATGGGAACGTTTGAAATGTGGACTCATTAATCATACAAACAATACTGACGCCTTGTAGTAATCAGAGACTGTAGCACCTTCCTTTCTCAGAAAGCATCTTGTTTAACCTCTTGCTGTCTCTGAAGGGGAGGCCCAGGACAGGAATTCTCACTGCATTCCCTCTTCACCTATGGAGAAGCTGAGCCACTAACAGTTCAAGGTTATTGAGCAGGTGCAGAGTGAAAAAGTCACCCAACTGCCCTGGCCCTCTGATCCAGAGCTGCCCACTTTGCTAATAACGACTTGTCTCAGATGTAAAACATTTCAAAATACCTCCCGGATGTCACAAGATGATAGTGCCAAGACATGTCATAGAAGAACACTGGAATGGAAACACTGCCCATATGAAAAACTGTACACAAATGTTCACAGCGGCATTATTCATAATAGCCCCCAAATGGAAACAACCCAAATGTCCATCAGCTGATAGATGGATAAACACAATCTGGAATAGCCATACAATCGAATACTATTCAGTCATAAAAAGGAATGAAGTACTGATACATAAACCTTGAACCTTAAAAACATTATGCGGAGTGAAAGAAGCCAGACACAAAAGACCACGCACTGAACGATTCCATTTATGTGAAACGTCCAGAATAGGCATATCCACAGAGATAGAAAGTAGACTAGTGTTGGCCTAGGACTGCAGAGGTTGGGGGTGTTGGGGATGATGTTAAGTGGTGCAGGGTATCTTCCTGGTTTAATGAACATACTCTAAAACTGATTGTGGTAATGGATGTACAACTCTGTGAATATACTAAAACCCACTGAGTTGTACACTTTAAATGGGTGAATTTTATGGTAGGTGAATTATATAAAGTTGTTAAAAAAACAAACAAAAAAAGAATCTTGAAAGGCTAAGGGCACACCAGACCTGAGAAGCTTCAAGGGACATAAAGGCACCTCTGGGTGAAGGAGGAAAAGGACAGTGTTATGGGCTGAACTGTGCCCCCTATAAAGTTATGTTGAAGTCCTAACCCTGGTACTTGTAAATATGACTCTGTTTGGAAACAGAGATTTTGTTTTGTTATGATAATGAGGGTACACTGAAGTAGCCAAACAAAACCAAACCCACTGCCATCAAGTTGATTCTGACTCACAGTGACCCCATAGGGTTTCCAAGGCTGTAAATCTTTACAGAAGTAGACTACCACATCTTTATTCAGTGGGCTGCTGGTAGCATCGAACCACTGACCTTTCGGTTAGCAGGCAATCACTTTACCCACTACACCACCAGGGCTGGGTCTTAAACCTAATTCCTTCTGAATGGTGTCTTCTAAAAAGAGCAGAACAGACACAGTCACACACACGCACACGCACACACACACACGCACACACACACACACACACACAGGGAAAAGATCATGTGAGAAACAATCTTCAAGCCAAAGATGCCAAGGAACACCGGGGCTACTGACAAGGAAGGATCTTTCCCTAGAGCTGATGCCCTGATTTGGACTTGCAGCCTCCAACCCTTAGACGATAAATTTCTGTTCTTTAAAGCCACTCATTTGTGGTATGTTTTGTTACGGCAGTAGTAGATAATGAAGACAAATCAGAAGAAAAGGCAAATAGCAACAGCCTTCAGGGAAGTGCGCTGAGGCCCTGGGTCGACCTGGGACCCCAATCTTACTTGTACAAAGGGGATTTCACCCAGTTCCACACTCCCAGTTTACTTCTATGTAAACTCTGGGTGGATTTACCTCTTCTTCCAGATCTCCAAATTTGATGAAGGGACACTTGAGATTACTGTTTTTCAGCCCTACTTACCTGGTTCCCACCCCCCTTCCCCACCAGGAACCAATTAGTTGGGGGTAGGGGTAGTCATCAACATTTTAAAGAACTTTTCCAAGGTGATTCTAATGCACAGCCAAGGCTGAGGACCACTGTTTGGGTGAGGGACAGCAAAGAAAGCCAGAGTACAACGATAAGGAAAAGCTCAGTGAAATGGTAGCCCAGCATTCTAGTTTCCAGAAGCCTCTAGTTATCATTTCTTCCCAGTCTCCCATCCACTTCTCTAAAACGTGCCACTGTGTCAGGGGGATGTGGTCATCTTGAGTGTCCATCTGACAACTTTCACAAACAACGCCAAGCTGTTTACACAAAGATAACTGAACCAACTGGTCTGCTTTTTTACAATAGGCAGGCACTGTTCCAAGAATTGTTTCATTATTTAAAAATAAAAAAAGTGTCGGGGGGTTGTTAAAAAAAAGTGTGTATCAGGGGGGCACTTACATTCAAAGTTCAGAGTGTTGTGGGCATTCCCTGAGAACTTCAATCACTGTCTCTCAGCTGACCCTCTGTCCTACCCAACAATCTTCACTATCGCATGCCTACGGATAATAGCCTCCCCAACTCTATCCCAGCAAGGCTGAGCATTTTTCCCTGGCTACGTTTTAATCCAAGTTAAAATAAGTAAACGAAGTGTGGTACCTGCATTACTTCTGCCCAGAGAAAGAGACACACTGGCTTTGAATTTTTCCTTTTGGAACTTCTTCGGGCCAGAAAACATCGACTGCTCTCAGGTCTGGCAAAGGTACTGTTAAACATGCTCTCTGGGTCTCTACTGATAAATGACAATTTTGGAAAACAGTGCCTGAATAATTCATCACAGAAAAAAGCCTTTGGATTAAATGACATTAGTGGGGCTTCCAGCACAAACATACATGTGTTCCCAAAAAGTCAGTCCAGCTGGAATACTGTTTGGAATAATTATGATGACACCCTAGCTGAGCACCCCATTTTGTACGTTGTAATGAGGCATCTACCCACCCCCAGCCATACCAAGATGCTGCTGGAGTCACAGCCAGGTGTTCCAGCAGCATGAGCCTGGAACATCTTGCCACAGTTTGATCAACGTAGTAAAACATAGCCATGGTCCACTCAATATGCAAGCATGCAGCTTTAAAAAAAATAAAAAAAAAAAAGAGAGATGAAGGGAGAAAGGAAGGAAGAAAATGAGACAGGAGAAAGAAATGCAAAAATGTTGGCTACATTTTGTGCAGAGTAAAACCGAACGGCAGTGGAACAATTCAATTTTATCTTGGCAATTGGAATGGAGACTGAACAACCACAGCAAATGCCAAGGCAATTCATATGTTTATATATATATATATGTATATATATGTATAGGTGCATATATAGACACATCCCTCCCCACCACACGCGCACATACCCACATGGACATGCACACATAAACACACACACGTACACAATTAGTACCGTATTGACTATAAGGAGCAGCATACCTAGGCTGGCAAAATTCTACAGTAAAGAACTACACTCGGTTCGATGCAAGCTCATGCGCTGGCACCACACTCAGACCCCCAAGATGTACTTGCAACCACTGCTGCTTGTTTCTCTGTTCTGCTGTTCTTTTCTTTTGCCGTGAGTAGACACCAGGTTTCGACCCTCTCCCTCCCCATCTACCTTCTCTTCCCTCCTTCTTCAAGGACTCAAAGCACTGAGGCCTCAAAGCAGTAGTGAGTGTCTATAGTCCCTATCAGCCGCCAAAGGACAAGAATCCCCATGAATCCCGCCTGATGATTGGAAAGGTGGTGGTTGCTGTTGCTGTCAGCTGCTGTTGAGTCTGCTCCAACTCACGGTGACTCCATGCACAATGGAGTAAAATGCTTTTTGGTCCTGCGCCATCTTCATGCGAAGGTGAAAAGTTAAGAGGTGGAAGAGGTGTCAGAAGAGGAAAAAAGGACTATTGAGAAGGGGCTGGTAGTCAGACACAGTAGCCCTGGTGGTGCAGTGAGTTAAAGAACTCGGCTGCTAACCAAAAAGTTGGCGGTTCGAACCCACCAGCTACTCAGCAGGACAAAGATGTAGCAGTCTGCTTTTGTCAACATTTTCAGCCTTGAAAACCCTGTGGGGCACAGTTCTACTCTGTCCTATAGGGTTACTATGAGTCGGAATCGACTCGATGGCAGGGGGTTTGGTTTTGGTTTGATTGTGAGACAGAGGTTCTCCCACAGCCAATCCCACCCAGAAAGACTGCACAGTGTATGAGCCGCCCTTCCATCAGAAGCCAGGCCAGACAGAAAAGGACCGTTACCTTGCTGGCTGCCTCTTCCAAGCAAAGGAATCCCACTGGGGTGGGTGCCTTGAGTCTCACCCTCAGACTGGACACCTTGAACTCTTAAAAGACAAGCAATGCCATAATTATGTGTTTTTCATGTGGACAGAGAAAGGAATAGATGATTTTTATACTTAGGAAAATTCAGTTTTAATCTAACTTGCATAATTATTGACTCAGTAAGGATGAAACTAGAATGAAATCATTTTTGCCTTACTCCAAACTATTAAGAAGCTTCCCATAGTTAACAGACTAACAGTCTTCAGAATCATTCCTTTAGCCTTCAGAATATTCAATCTGAACTCAATCATTATTGTGCTTATCTCTCAGTGTCATGAAGGATAGACAACCAAGGAAACTGCATTTATATTTCAGGAAAAAAGAAAGTGGAATTGCCATAAACAAATACCGCCGCTCTCTTTTAATGAATCAATAAAATGACAGTGTCCCTTCTGAATTTTATCATTAAAAGCTCACAATTTCTGCACGCCACTAACTTCCCTTTAAGCCAAAGTTGTGCAGCTCTTTTTTTCTGTCTCCACAGCATTCACCTTCCCATCAATAACATTATACAGAGTGCTTCTCAATTGAAATGGTTTTATTTCATCTTAAATTTTGTGAGCAAGGCAGGTATAGTTTGGGAAAGTGGCCCCTCCTGAAAACCTTACCCCTAGGTGGTGGGAGGAGTTCCTGAGTGGCACTCAACTGCTAACCAAAAGGTTGAAGGTTCAAGTCCACCCAGAAGCACCTAGGAAGAAAGGTCAGGCAATCTACTTTCAAAAAAATCAGCCATTGAAAACTTTACGGGACACGGTTCTACTCTGACACACGTGAGGTTGCCATGAGTCAGGATCGACTCAACAGCAACTGGTTTTGGTTGGCTGAAAGCTCAGGCAAGAAAAGATGGTTAGCCCTAACTAAGTTTGTTTGTGGCAGTGGAAGAGTGGGAGAGGGTTTGCAGAATAGTTGGAATTCTTGATATTAGAGAGTGGGGAGGGTAAAGGAAACTAATTTTTGAAGATGCCCTTCTGGCTTGGTTGACTATGTGAATAGAAGCAGGAAGATTATGAATTTTGTTTCAGCCATGTTGATTCCGAAGGTCTTCTGGGACATCCAAAGAGAAAAGACCAGTAGGGAATTTGAAGTGCTGATCTGGGACTGGTGAGGTGAGTTTGATATTGCTTAGAGTATGTACAGGAGTCAATAGGTGGCGCAAATGGTTATGCATTTAATTACTAACTGAAAGGCTGGCAGTTCGAACCCACCCAGAGGTGCCTTGGAAGACAGGCCAGGCAGTCTGCTTCCAAAAGGTCACAGCCTTAAAAACCCTATGGAGCAGTTCTAATCTACACATGTGGAGTCACCATGAGTCAGAACTGACTCGAGGGCAACTAACAACAACGGGGTGTTTGAGTGAGAAGTAAAGGGTGCTGAGGATGGAACAATAGGAAAAGGTCAGCAAGTGTTCAGCTACAGTGATGGTCTCAGAGCTTCCAAGACTGATCAAGGAATATTGCTTTTTTTTTTTTTTTTCATTCTCTCTAGTCCTGAGTTGAGAAGGGATTGAATATATTCCTTGACTCTCTTTACTTGCTACCAGATTTTTCTATTATTTCTCAATAACTTTACATTCATGAATTTACACAAATCACTCAGTTATGCCAGTGTCATCTATCTTCATGTCAAGGGCAGCATCAACCAAGGGATGTGTTGGGGCACTTCCCCATAATCTCTATAATCTTCTCCATTCTTAGATGTGGACAACTGACACTCTAGCAAGTATACGTAAGTAAATGCCATACCAATCCAACTTTAAATACTTCCCCATAACTTGTGTCCCGCTTCTCCAATAAAAATTCTGGAACTACGATTGCTTCAAGATACTGTCACATTTTTTCCTCAGTGATTTCAACTCCAGATCTTCAGTTAGTATATTAGCTTCCTACGGCTGCTATAACAAAGTACCACAAACTGGGTGGCTTAAAATTTGACAGAACAACTCATAATAAGAAAGTTAATAGTTGGCCTCATAGAGTGAGTTGTCAGCAGTATCGTCCAAAGGGCCCTCTGTTACACAGTCCTAAACAAGAAATTTGGGGTGTGTAGAACATGGTACTGTCTTCATGGCACTAACAAAAGCAGGTGGGTGAATCTATTCACCAAAACACATGCATGAAAATGCAGTAATTATAGGGTGATATCGGCATCTCTGATATTATGGGAGTGGTTGTGTTAATTGAACAGATCTACAGAATGTCAACCACCTACTACAGGACTCTTCCCTTAAATTCCATTTTCAGTTAATCAGAGACATGAAAATTCTCTGACAGGGTCACATACCACAGAGCATCTTTGGAGATCATTGTCACATGCTCTGCAAACCTGGCACTCATGTATAATGTAAAAAGGGCACAACAACAGTGATGACTGCAAACTCGTGCTTGACTTTTTAAGCAACAGGGAAATGAAAAATGAATGGAAAGAGAACATACCACCCTTCTGAGGATAGAGGTCGAGTTTCAATCAGTTAAGGAGCGACAGACAGATGGGACAAGAATAAGGGCTCAGAACATCTGAAGAAACCAGACTAGGAGTGGGGGTGAGGGTGGTCAGTGAAAGCTAAGTAATACCACGTGGAAAAATAGTCAAACAGAAGTGAGGACTCTAATCGGCCAACATTCTCTGAGAGCAAACATGAAAGCCCATAGTTCAGCTTAAGGCATCCATCCCTTTGGGTGTTCAGAAGACTTTGTGTTTGTCCGTTGAAATTCTTCCTCTCTTATGGAATTTCTGACTATCACAAATAAGTTTATTTACTTCAGTGCTTTAAGTAACTACAGAATAATTTGAAATTATTATACAAACTAATGCATGCTCATTGAAAAAAAAGTCAAATACAGATTGGCCTGAAATATGCCTTTCTTCTGATGGCCTCATTGCTGAAGAAAAACCCACTCCCCAAGGGTAAAACCCAAACAACAGTCTGCTATACATCTTTCTAGATCTTTTCCTATGAGCACACAGACGTGTATTAAATAATGATTTTTAATTAAAAAAATACAAATCAATGAAGCATCTCCACTTTGCAGTACGTCATGTCCAAGGGGCTTGACCTTCTGGGCTTGATCACGGAATAAGACACCTCCTCTCCTCTGATGGCGGTGGACGGGGTTGAGGCAAAGTACCTATGGAGGAAATAGCAAGCCTCTCTAAGGACTGGCGTAAAACCCTCGGAATGGGCTGTCACCGTGAGATGGACATCAGCGTCTTGCTCATTGACAGGCCTTCCTCCGGCTATAGGATCTTGACTGTAATTACAGGAAAGGCCATACCATAAGGGTGGAGGAGGGGCTGACTGACAGAAAGCCAAGCCCTAAACTTCTTTTCCTCAAAAAGTGGCTGATGCACATTCCATTAAGCCACGACCATGCAAACGCGGGAGATGAGGTAATTCCAGTCAAAGTACATGTTTGAGGCTTACACAGAAGACTCCTGTCCTTAGCATCAAAAGGTCTTTAGAGTGTTGCCAGACTAAAGGATTTTCAAGAGGCACAAATGTGTTTTGTTGCTGTTGTTTTTTACATTTATTTTCTCCGGTCTGCTTATTGCTTTGTGTTTGTTTGGTTCATGTTTATTTATTGACCCAGACAAAATGCAAAAGGAAAGGTGTCGCCATCTTGAGATTCAGAGTTCCTCCAAGCCTTTGATTCCCAACTCTGTTACCTTCTGATGGTTACAGAAGTCTGGAATTCCTGCCCTGCTTAGTAAGGAAGTGTTACCATTTATCTATCCAAATAGAGAGAAATTTTAGGATTATCACATAGGATGCAGTAGGTAAGAGCACAGACTCTAGAAGGACAGACAACCACTTTCAGCTGTATGCTCTTGGCCCAGTTACTTATCTTCCATGCACCTCAGGTTTCTCATCTCTAAAACTGATAGAATTATTGTGAGAAATTAATATAGTATATGTAAATCACTCAGAATACAATACTAAATATACAGATATACGCTATCTATACTGATAACACTGTTATGTCTGATTAATGATATAACAATATATACAGCACTCCATCATATATAAGCTATATAAATAGCACAGCAAGTGCTATATAGGTATTAGCTATACTTACTGTTGTTGTTATTGTTATCATTGTTACGTCATTAATCAGAACTTGCAGAAGAATGAGTTCCTTTAAATGCTCCCAAGATATTTTACAAATAACTCAACAGACACTGTAGGGACCCAGAATGACCAAGTGAAACTGCTCTTCTCTGGTATAAAAGGGAATGATAAACACACACAATTACCCACACAAGTGGACATGGCATGATGCAACAGATATGTTCCTGAAACTTTGTGCATAAATCAAATGATACCGCCAATGAAATGGGGAAGCTTGCCATTATAATGGATATTGTAGTGACTTCTTTCTGTTCTGGGACAGCTTCTGGGCTGTCTTAATATTCAGATTCTTAACACTGGATATGTTCTTATGCAGCTCTGGCTTATGGTGAGATACTGAGAGTCAGACCTGGGCAGACAATGGAAGTAGGAAACTACTTCCATTTAAATTCCATATTATTCCATTAGGTAACTGGTTCGAAGTTTTTTCAGCCTTGTCCCAGGAGGAAGGCCAAGCTCCAACAGCAACACATCATTGGGAAAAAGATTCCCAAACGTACAACCACTAGACAGGGACTGCTCTGTCCTTTCCAGGAAGAATGCCATTGCTTTTGTCAAAAGGTCACTTTGCCAGGATGGTAAATAAAGAATGTCTCCTGTCCTGACTTCAGATGATTAGTAATGGCTACCTGGAGTGGTGTGCTGAGCATGATTCTGACTGATAAGTGCTGTCTGATGTGGGTAAAGGATGTGGGGCGTGGATGCATGCACACTGGTACTCATCCTACTCGAAGCACGTAAGCACTCGATACATCAGGCCCCATGTCCCTGGTAATTTGTCAAAAGATCACAAATTGAGGACAAAAAACACATTTTGATATGATGATTCATATTCTCTCAGAACCAATTACTCCTCAAATTATAACCTTATAAATTGCTGCAAATTTTTCAGGGCACATAAGCACCACAGTAAAATTTCTCCAAGCCAGTGTATGAAGAAAATTTCAACATACATCCAGTCTCGCTTGGGCAGGAAGGGAAACACAGATTCTGTGAATACCTTCTACATGGCAGGTCTTGTGCTCAGCAATTTTATATACAATCAGCTCCCCGAGGTCAGAGACTATCTCTGGTCCACTCTCATGGTCCAAAACCTTGAGGAATGCTCCATACATTATATGCAATCTCTCCAGTGTGGACTGAATGTCGAATAGATTTGATTCCAACATGCTGGGAGATGGATTTTATATACAGATGAGAAAAATGAGGCTAGGGAGTTATGTTACTGCTCTTAGTTGTTGTTAAGTTGGCTCTGACTCCTGGTGACCTTATGTGTAACAGAATGAAACACTGCCCAATCCTGCATCATCTTCATGATTGTTGGTATGTTTGAGTCCATGGTTGAGGCTATTGTGTCAATTCACCTCATTGAGGGTTTCCCTCATTTCTGCTAACCCTCTACCTTACCAAACATAATGTCCTTTTCTAATGACTGGTCTTTCCTGATAGTGTGTCCAGAGTAAGTGAGTCAAACTCTCACCATCCTCGCTTCTAAGGAGCATTCTCGTTGTATTTCTTTTAAGGCTGATTTGTTCATTCTTCTGGCAGTCCACGGTATATATTCAACATTATTTGCTAACACGACCGCTCAAACATATCAATTCTTCATCTGTCTTCCTTTTTCATTATCCAACTTTTGCACGCATATGAGGCAACTGAAAAGACCAACTAAGCGGGTTAGACGCACCTTAGTCAACGTGACATCTTTGCTTTTTAAAATTTTAAAGAGGTCTTTTGCCACAGATTTGCCCAATGCAATATGTCATTTGATTACTTGACTGCTGTTTTCACGGACGTTAACTGTTAATCCAAGTAGAATGAAATCACTGACAAAGATTATGATGTGGCTTAATTGCTAGAGTCACCAAGGTGGTACTTCCAGTGAACTTTTTGACTTCATCTGTGGGTTCTGAACGGTCACTTTGCCCACAGACTAGTGAATAGAAAGGAAAAAGATAAACTACTCAATTTGAAGACACAAAGAAAGTTAAAATGCCTTCAGAGGATGTGTTTCCTCAAGATTGAATGGCTGGTAACATGTGCCCTGTCCCATCTCCACTGGTCTTTGGCTCAAGCTTCACCCACCAGAAACGGCAGACACACTGTCACCTAGTGGACCATCTACTTCCTACTGCTGTGGAGATGCCATTAGGCTGCAGACACCATTCATCTTCTGGGTGTTCATTTAGTTGTGATATGAAAGTAGTCAGGCAGGAATTTTCAAGTGAGAATGCCAGGTTTCATAAACCTAGCAAAACCCCAAGGCCCACTCCCACCCACCCACTCCCTCTGTATATTTAGAGTAGTATCACCTGCTATGTTCAAGTAAGTTCAGTTCCAAGGAGAAAGCCAGGTGAAGGTATAAGTCAACAGCACCGTGGACTACAGAATCTTGAGGAAGGTAACTAAGGGAGGAGTAGAATAGAAATGAACGGCCGTGGGGAGGGGGAAAGTAACTCTTGGATCTCCAGAAGCATCCATTGCCACCACCACTGCCCCCTCATGACTATTATTCAGAATAGCTTTATATTCTCAAATTTTCTTGTGGGTTTTCAAATTTCATCATTTCCAGCTAGCAAATAAAGAAACTCTAGGTGTGAGTGAGCAATTCCCCATTTGACTGGATTTTATAATTACTCCCACACACAGGCAATGCACCTTTTATATTTCATTGGAAACAAGACACCAAACACCATTAGATCTTAAATACGAATTAGGGAGAAGGCAGCGAGGGAATTAAATTCAACAACTGTTCACTGAGTACCTATTCGGTGTCAAGCCCGAGTTAGAAAAGGAATAAAGCACCGTCCTTTCCCTCGAGGAGCTCACCATCCAAGGGGAAAGGTGACCACGTAACCGGACAACCAGGATACAGAAGAACCCAGGTAGCACAAGAGAGACGTGATTTTCTCAGTAAGTTAAGGTATGGGAAGGTTTCACGAAAGGTAGGATACTAAGACGTGGATTTTGAAAGATGAAGAGTAGTTTGCCAACAGACAAGTGAGCTGAGACAGGCAGGGCGGCCTCAGGGAGAGAGCAAAGTCAAGGGGAGGAGGGGGCAGCTGCATAAAGTTGAACAAAGGGGAGGAAGTGGTAGGAAGGAGGCTGGCACGGTAGCCCACAGCCAGCCAAGTCAAGAAGTCCACAATGACTCTTTCTTATGAGCTCATTGCTAGTTTTATTCTAGGAGCTCCTGCTAATGAGTCCTGTCATGCAAAAGAGCAAACGGTGATGGGGAAGGTTCAAGCTGAGTAACTGAATGCTTAGCTTAAAGAAGTAGGGAGTTACTTCGTAAGGGACTCCCTATATTTGAAAAGTCATCATGTGGAAGACAAGAGTAGACTTAGTTTGTTGCAGGACACAAAACAGAGAGAGCTCAATGGTTGGAAGTTCAAGTGAATGCTTTCCAATTCAAAGAAGAATGTCTGAACAATTCACAAGATGGTTGTTTCATCTCTACTCCATGTCCGAATGTCCCGTCTTCTCTCTCCTCCATTCCATAACAAGCCAGAAGTCTGAAATTAGCTCAGTGTTGAAAACACTGAGTGTTCATACTTGTTTTGTGAAGAGTGTAAATCAATTTACAGGGAACACAGCAAAGAGCACAAGAGAATTCCACCTATAGTGGGTGCCAAAGGAGCCCAAAAAGATGACTGAAGACAAAGAGATCCACATAAATAGATACACACATACATTAATAACAGATTAGGTCACTTTAAAACAGACTAATTATACCTTAAAGTTAGTACAGTTCAGAGTAATCTGGGTATCAAACAATATGGAGCATTTTCAGCAAGCTTCTATTGATTCACAGTTGATGAACACCATAGCCATACACTATCACCTGGCTATTTATCTTGTGTGTTCTTGGCATGGAAAAGTCTACCCAAAATAAGAGATCCCACACTGTATCCTACCAATTTTTTTCTCCCAATCTGAACAAATCATTTAGTGTAAAAATAAACAGAACTAGAAATTGTCTCTAATAAACTAATATTAGTCTCCCCAGAGGGTTAATTATGTCGCTCTGTATTTTAAGAAGAATGTAAATTGCCAGTTTCAACAGATGTTCTTTTAAAAGAATTGGTTATCTGGGGAATGATGGGTCTTTGTTAGAGCTTACCCCAGTGGAATATAAACATTAAAATCATCCCACTATCTGTCAGCACTCCCCCTCCAACAACTGTTACCCACACCAAGGAGATACCCTTTGGTTATCAGCAGCTTTAGCGACAAGTGTTCCAACCGGAACTGCAGTCCCAGATTTCAGACAACCTGTTCTGAGAACTTACAAACTCCCCTTTGACCACCACAGAGACCCAAAAAAGGGCATCTTTCTACCATTACAAGCTCTAATTCAGACATTCAGTCCAGAGTCATTCCCAGTCGATTTTTATGCCCTAGAGAGTAGGACTACGAATTCACAAAGAAACAGAATTTTCTGGAAATATAAATACTGTCCAACTTCAGTTTAAATGCTCAAACATGTTAAAAATATATATATAGAGAGAGATAGGGGTGTGTGTGTGTGTGTGTGTAGATACAGACATAAAACCAAGCCAAACCAAATCCGTTGTCATCGAGTCGATTCCGACTCATAGTGACCCTATGGAAGAGAGTAGAACTGCCCCATAGGGTTTCCAAGAAGTGGCTGCTGGATTTGAACTGCCAGCCTGTTTTGGTTAGCAGCCAAGCTCTTAACCCCTATGCCACCAGGGTTCCAAATATAGATACAGATATATGCACATATATAGATATACATGTATACACACATTTGAAAACTTCTAAGGGAAGAATGAAAATTTCAATCTCACTGGAAAGGAGTTTGGAAATAAAAAAAAAAAAAAATCACAAATCTCCCTACTGTTTTCTCTAAAATGGCATTTTTTTAAATAATTTTACTTTTTGTTGTTGTTGAGAATATACACAGCAAAAAACACCAATTCAACAACTTCTACATGTAAAATTCAGTGACATCAAATGGCATTTTGTAGATACTGAAATGCATGTTGTCAGGTTCACAGAGTGAGAGCTTCAACTTGGATATTTGACCAAGCAAAGAGAGAAATACTTCTCAAGTTCATTATTCCCGGGTGAAGAACTGTCGCTGACCTGGAGGTACGGAGAGGGCTTTTGCTCTCATGTCGCAGCCAGTAGAGGGTGTCTGACTGCCAACCTCACTTGACCTAACTCTTCATTATCATCCTTGTTAGATTCACTTCGCAGATAGGTAAACTGAGGCTGAGGAAGATTAATGACTCCTTCGGAAAATTTAACAGAATGTGCTTTCACTATTGATCTGCTAGTAACAAGCATAAAATCTCATCTCGGCCAGAAAGGTAGGCAGATAACTATTGATCTCCTTAACTGTTTCTGAAAGGGCCTTCTCACTGTAGGATTTAGGCACTCTGAAGAGACTGGGTAGGTTTATGTCCTATACACAGGAGGGGACAAGGCAGCCCAGTGACCTTATTTGAGGGAATATCCTAAATGGCAATAACACAAAAGAACAGTGATAACAAACATAGCTTACTAAAGGTCCACTGTGCAAGAGAGCTGGGCAAGACGCTTAACGTTCATTATTTATTTCAGTCATTCCACTACTCTGCTCTGGAGACATCATTATGCCTATTTAACTGGTAAGGATACTAAGATTCAGGTGATGTCAATTGCCCCAGGGTAACACAGTTCCAAAGTGGCCCAGAAAGGACATGATTTTAGGTCTGTGTGACCTTGAATTCCACCGCACCCACTGTTTAGATAATGCCTAGTGAGCACAGAACACCAACAATGCCCACCACAGCAGTTCCAAAGGGTCTCGGATCAGCTGACTGAAGACCCAGGTGCAAGGCAGGGCCAGCCAGGGGCCAGTCAGAAGGCCCTACCTTTGCAGAAGAACATGCAGGAGAAGCTCAATCTCAGCCTTCTCAGGCCTGAAAAAAGGGGTTAGGGTCATGCAGGTTATACAGGATACAATTCTAGGGGGCGCGCTTCACCTAGACTTGGATATGAATGGTGCCCCCTAGAGCTGTCAAGCTGTAAAAACCTGTTTTGCTGCTGGGAAAAGACTTGAAGCATTCACAGAGCAATCCTGAAAATCACCTCTGGAGAAACCGATAGGACCATGCCAACTTTAAGGGCACTGGGATAAAAGCTTCCTCAGAATACAGTAAAGATCACCCCAGGACAGCCCCCACAACAAAGAATTATCCGCCCCAAATGCCAACAGCGCTGAGGTTGATAAATCCTGCTCTATGAGGAGTATCTTCAAAAAGTCCTAAGTAGATAACAGGTGAGTAATGCTTTGGAGTTTTCCAAAACTTCAGTGTATGTCAGTCCTGATGTTACAACAGCATGCAAAGATGACACGTTAATAAGCGACTCCCTTAAAGCGTGTGGGCTGCTCCTTAATAGATCTCATTAGTTCATATTAGGAGATGGGATGCAGAGTTGTGGAAACAATTCCCAGAGGCCCAACTGTGCTGACGCATCTGGTTTTTATCAGGGGGGTGAAATAACAAAATCCTTGCTTTAGCCATTCCGGGAAACCTAGCACTTGTCTATATTAACATCTTCAAGATGAAAAAAATAAAAAATAAAAAAAACCAACCTGAAAAAAGATAAATTATTTATCCAGCATAAATATTAAAGAAAACTGCAAAACATAGTCTGGTGTCACCATGCTGTTGTTAGAGAATCATCTCGTTATAGCTTCTGGCAAATACTGCTGTCCTTAATATCAGTACAACAGAATCGTCTGAGATGTACCAACCGGGGTACATGTGTCTACTTGCTGTCGAGGACACTTAGCAGCTTGCCAACCGGCTTGTAACACTCCAGCGGAAAACTGGGCGAGGATACTCTGTTAGGAACGAGCTTGACTTAGGAAGAGATCGTGGACGTAATCTGAACACAAAATGCAATTTAAAACTGGCAGTTAATTTAAACGCACACAGGGTGTGCTGGAGCTGGGTCCTACCAGCTCAAGATAGCCAACTGCTAACGTTTTAGGAATCATCTGAGCTGGTTATTGAATATATCCATTACTAAATACTAAATTATATAAACTTAAAGTATATTTAAAAAAAAGTTAATACATAGGCAAAACTCAACATGCCTGAGTTTTCTTAGTACATCTCATGATGATCTATGCTCTTGAGATTATTTGGAGTCCCTAGGTGGTAAAAACGGTTCACATGCTCGCCTGCTAACTGAAAGGTTGGAGGTTCAAGTCCATCCAGAGGTGCCTCAGAAGAAAGGCCTGCGAAACTACTTCTGAAAATCAGCCATTGAAAATCCTACAGAGCATAGTTCTACTCTGACAAACATGGGGTTGCCATGAGTTGGAATCCACCTGAGGACAACTAGGTGGGATGAGATTATTTCTGTCTATTTCATCTATATGATGGAAGTACTATATATGTAATGATGAGCTACTTCACCTCTCTCCCCAACTCCGTGTTCTAACATTGGCAGCTTGAAACTGGCATGGTGCAAGTATTTGCACCACAAAACTCAGCAAATGCTGAAAATCAGAGTTTGCCACACCCTCACAGAGCTGGTTGTTAAACATTTACCAGCACACCAGTGCACATACCCCACACAGACATCAGGTATATGTAATAGCATTTGTGAAGGGATTTTGTTTCCCAATACAGCGTCTATTATTCAAAGTTCAGCAGACTCTTTAGAGTGGCTACATGGGCTCCTAGGTAACCAAGAAGTTTAATAAATCTGTATGATGATAATTAAACACTGTAAATAATTTATCTGCTTAAGCGTCCTGGCTGGCCCTTTATGCCTTTGTAGAAAAGTGATCCATGCTGACATTCTGAATAAGGTTGGCAAAATAAGTGCAGTGAGGAGTGGCAGGGGAAAGTAGGTTTGCTCTCAATAATGTATGAAGCCCCACGCTGGGGAGAGGGATCCTCAGAAAAGCGGCTCTGCGGCAATCTGTTCTTTCATCTGGAGCCAGCATCCAGGCGAAGGTGCTGCCCCGAATCAGAAGCACAATTGCTCACTTGTGAGCAGATGTCCTTCACGCGGCGGGCAGTGCTCTTTCAACACAGAGCTGAACAAATGCACGCTGTGAGACAGGCTCCCCTCACCATCACCGAACGAACACAGTATATATTAATTTAGCAGGTTGTTGAATAATGTTTGAAAGGGGGATTTATGAAGTAGAAAAATCATGCGGTGAGGCAAAATGACTTTCCAACCAAATAAGAGGAAGAAAGGGGGTTCGGCTCCCGTGGAGGACGAGGTGGAGTGAGTCTGACAGATCCTCACCCCCCAAAAGACACCTGAAACAGGGCTACCCAGGGAGTCAGAAATGGCCCAATCTGGCAGGCCCAATGCAAAGCCATAATTTAACACCTACCACCCAAAAGATTGTTTTTAACTAAGACATAGGCTGATGGGGGCAGGAGACCCAGTTTGATTCCCAGCCAATGCACCTCAAGTACAGCCACCACCCATCAGTGGAGGCTTGCATATTGCTCTGATGCTGAATAGGTTTCAGCAGAGCTTCCAGACTAAGGTAAATTAGGAAGAAAGGTCTGGCGATCTACTTCTAAAAATCAGCCACAAGGGTCTGATCCCATTGTGCATGGGGTCACCATGAGTCAGGGGCTGCTAAAAATAACAACAGGCTGACTAAAACTGCACGTATCCTAAGCAGGGTCTTCAGCTGAAGTGTTTCCTTTCTGGTTGGGTGTCCATGTGGAAGATCTGTGAACATACACCTCAGGGTGTCTTGGGGAGCACACCTGGTTCCAAAGAGACTCTCTGAGGTGTTGCTTCTCACGTCTGAGGGCCTCACTGGAGGGCAGAGCCGTGCTGCCCTAGTGGGTACACAAGGTTTGTGGTCATGCATGTGTGTGTGTGTGTGTGTGTGTGTGTGTGTGCTTGCAAACGTGCATGTATGTGCCCTGAAAAGTCAAGAGAAAAGACACCTTACAGGATATGGCTGTTAGAAATTAGCAAAAGATACTGTCCCTTCAAATCCCCCTACCTCAGTCTCTATCCATCTCCTAGAACCGAGACTCCAGGACGGCTTCGGCAAACTTCTTCGTGGCCAACAGAATTTGGTTCAATTCCTACATTTCATTTTTTGGGGGAGAATTATTTATTGTACTAGGAAAAGCAAAGTAGCTATCTGCTTGGTGAGATAAACCTTTAAAGCCCTGCATCCACTCAACTTCTACACACAAATACTTTTGTTTTCCACCTCGATAATTATTAAATTGTAATGTAAAACCCAACTTCTGCTTAAGTATGCGTGATTATTAGACTACAAGTCAATTGTGGATAACACGCAGATATAAATGCAGCTAATAAGTCTTACTGTAATGATTAATCAATTTATGAATACATTATTTAAACTAATAGCTCAGGTAGGGTATCTTAAACAAGTTACAGAGTACATCGACCAATTCAAATACCAGCTGCCAGATCAATAGCAAACTGTAAGTAAACTCTGGGGAATAGGTATACTTGGAAAAAAAAAAAAAAAACTGTGAACAAAAGGGTCTTGGGTAAAGAAAATCTACAACAATTTCAATTTTTAAGACAAATGTATAGTACTTTAATATATGCCAAACCTTAAAAAGAAAAGTAAAAAAGCATATTACTGCAAATTTTCTCCTTTTCTCCTCTATGCAGTAATAACAATTAACGGTGCCTCATACAAGCATATATATTTATACAAACTTTTGCATTTATTTGCTAACAGACTATGTATCAAAGTTAATTTTGATTCCTTAAAAAATGGCACGTTGGGTTCATTTCATAGCAAGATATATTTATCTCTTTATCTATAAATGTCATTTTAACAGAAAAAAAAAAAAAAGATAACATTAGCAATTCTCCTGAAAGGGGCCCATGTTCCAAGGGAGACACCAGGGGACACCTATTCTACTATAGTGCCAGAGGTCCTCTGCCGCCACTGTTAACCACAAGGGGGTTTTTGTAAGCAAAGCAAACCCAGGAGATGTTGCTCTGTCCCTTCCCATTGTTATTGTTGCTGTTTAAATATAATTAAGGCTAATTAATGTGAATTTAACAAATAAACTAAAAGGGCCTTAATTTCTAAAGGTGTGATATTTGATCACAGCTTCAAGTGATGCTGCATTTTAAAAAATTAATTAGTATCTTGCGAGATTGGCCACACATTACTCAGTAAGTAACAGCAGCTAAGTGAAACAGATGAAATATTGGTAAGCGATGCAGCCCACAGTATAAGTATGTGAAGGGGGTCAGAGGTTAATCCCTATTGATTTTCCAAGTCTGCGTACAGCACCACTGGGAAAGGCCAGTTCTGTTGGCAATCAGCTAGCACAAATACATTATAAATCTTACTGTCCGCCTTCAATGATCAGTGTCACTTACTTCCTTCGCTAAAGACCATTAAGAAACTACCAAACAAAAAAAAAAAAAATCTACCCATATGCAGGCAGAAAGAAAGGAAGGAATTTAAAAAGGATTCCATGTCAGAGAAGGCTTGTGGAGATGAAAAACTTTACTGAAAACAGAGGCACACCTTCCTGGTAGCTGGTCTCTATCACAGAAGGCAATAAGCAGCTTTCTTGAGGGTAGATGCATTTCAAAGAATAAACCCAGGGTATTTTTCAAATGACTTCAACACCAAAACCAAAAGGTAGAAGCGTCTTTCTCCACCGAATGCATGGAAAAAATAGAATAAAGGGAAGGAGACAAAAACACTCCTGTTCGGATTGGAAGAAGCATCTCCAATCTCGATTTTGTTAAATGTGGGCTTTGGCACAAACACAGGAGGATACACCTTGACGCTAACGAAGCAAGAGTTAGCATCAGGGCCCCTCGCGTCCATGGGTCACGCCGGAGACTTCACTAGTGCTTCACTCCTCCTGAAGTGGGCCCCCAACATAAAAACGCTCCAGGTCTCACAAACCTGGATCCCTACTTCCAACCCACTGCCTGGAACATCTATGAGTGATTGTTTCTTTTTCATGCTTTTCTCTCTTTTAACAGATTGTACCGTGTCTCCTATGCTCCTGGCACTACTGCTAGGTCTGCTGAAATAGATAAGTAAGATGGGGCCCTTCCCTCAAAATGTGAAACTTATGTTCTGCTTCTTACCACTGACTTTCATATACCATAGTCCTGGGAAATAGTCTTGGTGCTAGTTAGCGCTAATGATGCTGGTAAGTGCAGAGCATCTGTGTGACACCCAGGCAATCACTCAACCTCTCTGAACCTCAGTTTCTTCACCTGTAAAATGCGAATAATAATAGTAGCCATTTCTCACAGTTTTAGGGAGATTAGCAATCACATGCAAAACATTCAGCATAGGAGCAAGTATTCAATAAATGTGACTTAATTAAAAAAAAAAAAAAGTGGAGCTATTTGACCTCGGAAAAAACACGTCCATTCTTTCAACCTCTGCTTCACTAATGAGGATTACAGAGTTGTGATGGAAAAAGATACGGAGCCATCTGATCTACCATTCCATCCAGGAAGATGTAGCATATCCACCTGACCACCTGTTTCTCAGAGCAGGCGTGATGATAACGAGGATATTCTAAGTATTCTTCAGATACATATTTTTAAAAAGCTTCCCCCAAACACATGAAAGCAAAACATATCAGAAATGGAGGAGATGTTAAGTAGCTCAGTATTAACCAGGGATACAGACAGTTCTAAGAAATCTTTGGGAAAGGAGAGTTTCCTTTCTGCAAAGAAATTATATATTTTATTTTAAACCTCCAACCCCAGAAAGACAAATACAAAAGGTTCATGGATATGTGTTATTCCTGCAGTTTTTACAAACACAGTTCTCCTCTCATCACACAGTCTCTCTCTCTCTCTCACACACACACACACACACACACACACACATGCACACACACGTCTTCCCCTGTCCTGAGCAAAAGACTTGACATTCTTGAAAAGGTTATGATGACTATGGCCAGAATCCTGGGAAAAACCCTCTATCTTTGCAATTTTTCAGACTTTTTAAAACTAGGCTTAATATACTCATGTACTTATGTGCTGGTATCAGTATGTATATGAAGCATTTTTAAATACCTTACATCAAGGGGGTAGAGGGTGGGACAGCTCTCTCAGGGTTAATGATAAACCAAGGCACACCCAGCAAAGTTCCCATCAAAAGTTTAGTCTCAATGAGATGATTCTCTGTTTTAATGAATCACTTTTTCTCTTACAAAGTACCTTTCATTTCAGAATTTTCAGCTATATTGAAAGGAACTTCTAGCAGGCAGAAGATAAGGAGGGCAGGACCTCAACTGAACAGAGAAAACGAAGACAGACAGAGGTCTCAGACTGTCTATAAAACCCTATAGGCTCCAGATTGCTTTGAATTGTGTACTTTTTTCAGTTAGAAAAATTGAGGGCATATACCTCAATATCTGCCTATTTATTTACAAATTATAAACTTGTGTCATTCTATTAACTACTACCACTAAAAACAGTGGACGTAAGTTCGTGTCTCGTTTTGCTAATTTGGATTTTTGTTTTTTGGTTAATTTTTTGCATGGACTGATCAAATTGTCCTTGTGTTTACCTTGCAGCTGATGGAGGGTCATGCAAAGTAGCCTTAGTGCCAGCCCTGCCATTTTCTTATTGCTTGCTTGTGTTTTCATTATCAGTACTATCTTCAGTTGCTGGTCTCTTTGCAGAAATCTTTTTAAGCCTTTTGTTCACTTTGTGAGGGCAACGCAATCCATTTAACTGAGCATAAATGCGATGCATTTTCAAATGTTTGATGTTCACAAGGAGAGGAGCCTCCACTATGGACCTTCTGCCTGAGGATATACCCAGTCTCACTCCAGAATGCCTTGTGCATCATGTACAAGTCCTGACCATCAGAGCATTGGAGAGGGCACCGTGTCAATGCATCTGTTTAATATAATTTTAATACAATTTGTAAAGACTAACGTCTTTCTTTATTGAGAATCAATATCGTGCAGTGGTTAAGAGTACGCACTCTGGAGCCAACTCATCTGAGCTGGAATCCCAACTCTGCTACCTCCTTACCAGTGCCTCTGTTTCTCGTCTGTAAAATCTAGATAATAATACTACTACCTCATAGGCTATTTGGAAGGATGCTATGTATAAATATATGTAAAGCACTTAACATAGTACTTGCCACCTGATAAGCACCATGAGATATTTAACAATAAATGGAATAGTTTAATGGGTAATAGAAGTTGTAATGTTTTCTTTTGGAACCCCAGGGGGTCATATGGCACACTTTGGAGACTACTGCTCTTGAGTAACACTATCCACTAGAATGTTCTGCTTTGATAGAAATGCTCTATACCAACACTACCCAATATGAGTCAACACAACACCACCACATGTTGACTCCTGAGACTTGAAATGTGACTTAGTGTGACTGAGCAAGTGAATTTTTAATTTTAGATGATTTAAATTTTAATAGACACATGTGCATGTTGTTGTGTGCTGTCAAGTCGATTTCAACTCATAGTCACCCTATATGACAGAGTAGAACTGCCTAATAGTGTTTCCTAGGTTGCACTCTTTATGGGAGCAGATTGCCAGGTATCTTATCCTACGGAGCCACTGGTGGGTTCAGACCACTGACCTTTCAGCTGGCAGCAGAGCACTTAACTATTATGCCACCAGGACACATGGCTAGTGCCTACCATATTGGACAGGGCAGCTCTAGAGGGTTCACAATTTCAGACACTCCATAAGACTAAGCCCAATTCTGTACCCCATCAATTCACCCTAAAGAAGCCCTGGCAGCTGAGATGAGATCAGGCCAGCCTGAGTTTCTGGACTCTGAAGCCAAGAGAATCATCACCTTCAGCCTCTCATTGTGCTGCCTCTTAGGTGCTCCATTTTCATTGCCATTGGATGGTGCTGTCCTCAGGAGGGGGCAGTGAGTGAGGCTGTGCTATTGGCTCATCATTATTGAAGGCCTCTATTTTGTGCTGGTTGGACTTTTCTTAGCTCAGCTTGCCTTTCATTCTTGGCTTGTGTCTTGAACGCTGGCTCAGGGAACTCAGCGAACCCTACTATGACTACTGTTCAGGCTCCCAGGCCAGATACTTGCTGCCACTTTATCTGGTGCCCAGGCCCCTGGCCCCAACTTGCAGACAACTGCCCACATTCTAGAGATGGACCTCTGTGTCGATCCTCTTTACGATATCAGCCACGTGATTCTCTGGGGCAACCAGATCAACATCAGTCTTTTCCAGAGAATACAGTATGTCCTATATCCAGTGTGAGTACCTAAAGTATCTTCTTTTACACTGTAGTATTACAAAGCAACTTCATTCCAAAACCATAATCTTCATAGTATTTAGTATTATGGTGTGCATATCCAATGGTATTAGTAATATAAATCCTGAAGTACAAATAAACTATAATCATGTATTAAAAAGCTTTGGACATTATAATGAAAGCCTTCTCTAATCAAGCTGAGTTAGGTCTCTGCTTCTACCTGTTATAATTATTTGCATATGTCTTTGTCTTACTCACTAGATGATGAGATCCTTGAAAGCAATGGCTGAACTAAATTCATATCCATATCCCTGGTGTCAGAAGTAGTGCCTGACATATAGTAGATACTCAAGACATATTGGATGAATGGATGGATGGATGAATGGATGTAGTGCTGGACTATATGTTAACCCAAACAGAGAGAAAGGAAACAATTCAAATATTTTGCCCTGCTTGCCAAGATGATTTTTTTCTTTTCCAAACAAATACAGCTTTGCTAAATCCTATTTATTTTTTAGGAAGGCTAGATATCCATGTCTGTGATTCCTACAGCCATGGAAATATGCTCCACAAATCATAATAGGCTAGTGGCTTCTAAATAATGACAAAATGAGAAGGGGGAAAAAAAAAAAAAAGGCCATGACAGAAACATCAAAACCAAGTGAAATACTGGAAATAAGTTAATGAAATTACATTACAGATTCAGCTTACTCAGAGAGGATTTGTCCAAAGGAAGGGGAGGGAAGGGGAAAAAAAAAAACCCTCACCACCAGAACCAGCTGTCTAGTTTGAACTACTAGATTGCTGAACACACGCTGTATGCATATTCACAGGTACCACAGGATATTAAGCACCTTTGAAACCGGCATTAAAACTCTCTCCTGCCAGTTAGTGCAGTGAACCAGCAACTCAACAGCCCCCTTGTGGCTTGGAAGAATTAATGCAGCTTCCAAAGGTGCAAAGGCTCTCCTTGGGGTGGGATGGGACTTGGGGAGTGGGCAGAGAGGGTGGTGAGAGGTGGAGGGGAGGGAGGAGCACTGCTAAGCCATTTGTAAAGATGTTAGGTTTGGCCTGTTTGGTCGAGGGAGGGCAATATGTTATTATCATCACTTTGTCTTCAGTCTCAAAAGGAACTCCAGTGTGCAATCCTGTTCAACCAAGCACGTGCTTAAAGAAGAAACAGATCAAATGAGCTCAGTATTTCCATTTAAAAGTATCATTTACAGGAATTTTAAGCTGTCTGAGAAGATGGATACACTATATTTGTTTTCTACATTAATGAGCTATAAAAAGAATGGAATAGGCCATAAATACAGTATTTTGTAACAGCCTTTACTAAAAATGCTACTACTTGTGTTTATCATTTATATCCTTGTATACAACCTTAAAATTGATTACACTTTAAACCGTACATAACTTGCTGTGTTTTTCATTTTGTGCTATACTACAAACGTTTTTAATAACTCAGTTAATATATTCCATATTTTGTGTTCTTATTGATTATGAATATTTCTTTAGGGGATTTTATTGCTTTTAAAATAACAAATGTTAGGTATTAAAAAATAGAAAAACCTATTGCCGCTTTTATATTTTTCCTTCCCCTGGTAATTCCAATACATACATTTTAACATGAACATAACCAGAATATCTTTCTCTGTATCTTTTATACTTCCTCACACTACAATTAAAAATCTGCTAATATAGTACATAGTAAAAAAGTCAGATTTTTCAAATGAAACCCACTGTTTAATGAATTTGACTTGAATTCATAATCCCTTCCTTCTACAATTAAAAAATTAAAGTGCCAAAAGATTATCCACACGTAACATGGTGGTTTTACATCAAGTATATATTATCTTTCCTAATTGCCATTTCAGTTTATAGGCTAAAATATGATTTATATATATGATATGATTTCACTATTAATTATCAAATTGAAAAAAAAATAAAATCTCACATTATAAATTCTCTCCTGGAAATTAGTTTTATTATTTTTTCCATAATCCTATCACACAAGCTATAAGTGCATTGCGGCATGAACACTTTAATTTTTCCAGTTAGTCTTAAGCAAGCCCAGAGGTGAGGTTTAATAAGGATCAATGGCACTTTATCTGGGACAGGGCCTCTTCACAGCATGCAAATTACACAGTAACACTTAAAAAAAGAAATAGATTTAATTAAAAAAAAGTAGAACCACAGGCTCTGAAAATTCAATTAAAGGATTTATGCAAAGGTTTGCTAGGTTTTTATATGCAGTTACTGCTTACATAATGAGCTTTTCATATTAAAAATCAATAGGTAATCTAGACTAGAAGATCATCCCCTTAAATACATTTTTGAAATCAATTTGAAAAATAGTCCATCAACTGCTGTGACTACTCTTGCTGCTTCGATTACACTAAGAGCAATATTTAGATTGTAAGACGTGCTATGGAATATCTATGCTTGATATTGCTTTCAAGGGCTCTTATACTTTTGAGTGCCCAAGATGATCACCTAGTAATTCAAGACTGTGTTAAACGTATAAATAATTTATTTAATTACCAGCAAAAGCCCACAGATACAACCCCATCATATTTATAAAAGTTAAAGGAAAGGGAGAAAAAAGAAGAAAGGAGGAAGGAAAGTAGGGAGGGAAAGATGGAAGGAGGAAGAAAGGAAGAGAAAGAGGAAAGAAGGAAGGAGGGGAACAACCTTTTCTAAATTAGTCTTCGCTATCTCCAGTGGCTATTGTGTGTTGGCTACTCAGCGCTTGGAGATACGCATTTCACTTTAAAACTCATTTAGGTCTTCAACTAAGGAAGCAATTAGGTAGCTTACAACTTAAGCAGACTTTCCATCCTCCGTGATAATGCGGGACAGGCCTTGAAATGGAAATGAAAGAGGAAGTGCTAACTTTATCCAGTAAGTTCACCACCTGTCTCATAGCAAAGATTTGCGTGGATTTGATAACAATTAGAACACTAGACAGGTTTCCAGGGGGCCATTCCTGGCAAACTGGGAAATGATCCTTGTATAAAGAGAAACACTAGGAAGGAGACGGGAAGGAAGACCCCAGGTGGTCCAAATCCAAACTCTTCCCATTTGTATAACAAATTAATAGGAGAAACATTCTTTAATGCCTCTTTCTCTTCCTTTAAAAAAAGAAAGGTTTGTATTTTTAAAAGATGGAGTGAACACTCTTCGTCCATCAAGATGAAAATCATGGCTCATGTTATCTTCAGCAAAGTCAGCCTTGTAAAAAGAGGCCTAAACTTTACAAAGGACTTACTCTCTGCTGCAAAACTCTCGGGAGAAATGAACAAGATAAAGTAGTTAGGAACAAGAATTTATCCATTTACCAAAGCCCCTATCACAGGAATACTTGAAGAAGGTGCTGATGCACCCATCACAACCTGGGTCACCAAGGAGAGCCCAAAACATCAAGAGGAGACCTCTCCCCTCAATATACAATGAAGAGAAGAAACCTAGGTTCTGAGCCAGCCATCGTGCCCCCATTCCAACTCCTAAAGCAGAACCTTGGACGTACCCCGATCAATAAGCTGCCCTTTCTTTTGGGACATGCCTGCAGCTGCACTGAGGGGTATTTTAAGGCCCAAATAACACATTAGCTTTAACAATTGCATTTATGTACTCAATAAGCACTTGTAGAACACCTAAGGTGAAGCCAATGGAGTTCACATGCTTAATATTTATATCACATATTTGTTATTTTACATTTTATGTCTATAAGAAAGAATTAATAAGCAGGGGACTGAAAAATAAGGCATGGCATCTTGAAAACATTATGCTAATGAAAGAAGCCACACAGGATCACATATTTTATGATTCCATTTATAGGAAATGTCCAGAAGAGGTAAATCTATAGGGATAGAGGAGTCCCTGGATGGCACAAACCGCTAAGAGCTCTGCTGCTAACTGCAAGGTTGGCGGTTCAGATCCACCTAGAGGCACCTCAGAAGAAAGATCTGGTTACCTACTTCCAAAATATCACAGCCATTGAAAACCCTGTGGAGTACAGTTCTACTCCTCAACACATGGGGTTGCCATGAGTTGGAATAGACTTGATTGGTTTGGTTTGGTTTAATTTGGTTTTATAGGGACAGAAAGTAGATTAATGGTTACCTAGAGCTGGGGAGCAAGATATGGATACTGAAAGGTGATGGCTCAGGGGTGCAGGGTTTCTTTTTTGGGGTGCTAAAATGTTCGAAAATTGACTGTAGTGATGGTTGCACAATTCTGTGAATATACTAAAGGCCACCGAATTACACACTTTAAATGGGTAAATTGTATGGCATGTGAATTATACCTCAAAAAAGCTGTTACCAAAAAGAAAAGGGCACAATTTTAGGAATATGGTCTGAATTGTAAGTAGTAGCTTAAAGAAAAAAGCAAACAAGAAAATCTGAAAAGGAAGGAACCAGGCTGGGAAAACAAAACAAAAAAACTTCTTTTCCAAGCCAATCTGACAAACAAAACACTTAAGCTTTCTCTCTCAATGAGATATCTTCTGGGGCAATCAGTTCATAGGCTGCATCAGGGTAAGATGTGCAAACATAGTGTTTTGGCTTCCTCATAGAAAAATGCTAAAATCAAAATAGGCAGAACCTTCCTACAGCACAAAATGAGAACTTTGGTATAAAATGTCCTAGGTTAGTATGATCAAAATGTCAAATATGAAACTATTTTGTAACAATGTGAGAGGTATTAGTAATGAAAGTTTGAACAATGTTAACACTTAAAATTTGAACGGAACCATTTCAATCCATAAATGTATAAAAGTCATTTTACAGGGTGCTTAACAGTCAAGACCAAGAGCTGTTATAAAAGAAGACGCCCTCAATGTCACTTCATTTTCTTTTATTATTATTATCACATTTAAATCTGTCTGTAAAAGCGGTCTTCATAGGTAACTTTATTACACATTTCAAGACTATTCATTCTGAACAGAACTTCCTCCAAGGGATTAACCGATAGAGACCACTTTCCCCTGTTCGTCCCCAAATGGTACTGTGACTAGAGACAGGCAGAAAGCAGCCTGTGCATTAGAAACACTTGGCATACTATGTGACACAAGCAGTGATCTTAGAGGTGACCCTTTGTGGCCTGCAGAGGACAGCTGGTCCTTTGCAGTGATCCTCAGCTAACACACACTGTTGACCTTGCAAAGAAGAGAGTGAGATGGACAAGGGAAAAAATCATTGTTTCCCTTGGGGAAAGAATTCCAAAAAAGTGGGCATGAGATCCTATCAGCATGGAGGGCAAGGAGGAAGTGTGACCTTTCCTCATTTCCTTGTGGGTGGGGAAGGGGCAAAAAATTGTCCCTTAATCTCCTTTGCTCTCAGGTAAGTACATCTGCTAAACCAGGTGTTGGCAAACTTTTTCTGTAAAGGGTCAGTGAGTAAATATTTTTGGCTTGTCAGGCCATACTGCATCTGTTGCTGCTTCTCAACTTTGCCATTGTAATGCTAAAGCAGCCACAGACAATACCTAAAAGAATGAGTTAGGTTGTGTTCCAATAAAACTTTATTTTTGGACATGAAATCTGAATTTCATATAATTTTTACATATCACAAGATACTATCTTTTCAACCACTTAAAAATGTAAAAATTAAAAAAAAATATCGTAGCTTGCAGGCCATACAAAAGCAGGCAGTGGACCAGATTTGGCCCAAGGGCCATAGTTTGCTCTCTCTCTGTTAATCCACAGACTGGCCAGGAAGGAGGTGGACCAGTAATCCCACTGCGATTTGGGATTCATTCTGCTGATGCTCTTATCTGATAACAAAATGGCACACTTTTCTTCAACATATTAAAACTTAATGACACAAATCCCAAATTGTGTGCACTTTTCAGAACAGCAAGATGATTTATAGTTTCTAGCACTGAAAGAAATTTGTTTTCTAAACTTTCTAAATTTCTTCTGTTAGAAACAGTTATCATGGCCCCTGAAGTTTTCCATTATTTAAAACTGAACAAAGCCTTCCAGAACTGTTAACTTTGAAATAAGCAGTACAGTAGTCCCCCCTTTTCCGCAGTTTGGCTTTCTGTGCATTCAGTTACCTGTGGCCAACCCATGGTGAGAAAATGTTAAATGAGTACGTGGCATGATGAAATCTCAGGCTGTCCCTTCACATAACTTTTATTATAGTATACTGTTATAATTTTTCTATTTTATTATTATTGTTGTTAATCTCTTAGTCTGCCTAATTTATATATTAAAATTTAACATAAGTATGTATGTATAGAACAAAACATAGTATATTTAGGGTTCAGTACTATCCACAGTTTCAGGCATCTACAGTGGGTCTTAGAACGTAAGGGGGGACTACTATACTAGAGACACAGTGGCATTGGCGTATGCAATATGAGGCTGACCATGTTTCGTCTGGCCCTGCTTAGTCGTACCATCATTAATGAAGCAGTTATACAGGCGCAATATGCCATTAATCCTTTGAGCTGGTGTGGCTGGGGTTTAAATTTGAAATACGGAGATTGATATTCACAGTGTTATTTTTCCTCTTTCAATCTTGACTTTTCACCAACCATTTGGCCATAGCAAGCATTGGCTCCTCAGAAAAATGTGTGTGCAAAGTGGCTAATTTCTAACTGAGATAATCAAGAACTGGCTTTGCTGAACAAAGTGAAAAGTCTGAATTATGTAACATGTCTAAAGAAGCCTATTTGCAGTATTCCCAGTATGTGTAGCATCATAAACTGATAATTGTTAACTGGGAATAGTTTAGATGAATAGACAAAAACATTGTAAATCAATGTACTAGAGTCCTTTAAAAGTATATTTGATAAGTCGCATATCTACCCCATAATGCTATTTATGTTATTTCTTGGCATGGAAAAAAATCTTTATTATTGTTGTTACTGTTATTTTAATTACAAATGATAGAAACTGCAGCTCAGTACAGATCAAATAATGTCCAGGTACGAATGCATATGTATCTTCTAACCAAAGTGGCCCGAATAAAGATTTTTAAATACCACAAGACAATTACCATAATCTAAATGAGTCTCAGTACAAAGTCACAGAGGAAAAAAGGGCAAGAATAATAGGAAAGGCAAGAAGTTCAAATATCACTTCAGGGATTTTACATACGATGCTAAGTTCTGACATCATCATATCCCGCAGCACAACAGCAAAAATGTGCTGGTGAGAAAAACTCCAGTGGTGAAGAAAGTCTTCCTGTGTTAAAACAGCTAACTTTCTAGAAACTGCACTGGAGCATTTTCCATTTGAGGCAAAACAATAACTTGCAAACGTTCACCCAAATAAATAGGGTGGGGGAATGAGTGTTGCATTCCCAAAGAACCCCTGCCCCTGAGGATTAAGAATCCCCCTAAGGATCTGGAATCTCTCTTAAACTTGTATTCCGTATTTGCATCAATATGTTTATTAGTGGTTCATTAATTGACAGGACAGGGAAAAGCAGCTCTTGGATGTAGAAGCGTGTCTGATTGGAATGCAGCTGGATAACTAGGCAGTGGTTCAAGAATGAGGGCCATTCTCTCTGCAATTCTCTTGACATTTCCTTCTTGCTAGTTGTCTCATGGAAGCAAGCTGGCTGCTACAGTTGGAGGCACCAAATCTGCATTCATGGTAGGAAGAAAGGGTCAGATAAAACACCAGCAACACCTTTCCTTTTCATCAGGAAATAAAAGGTTTCCAAAAACGCCAACTGCAGATTTCTGTTTTCACTCCTTGGACAGAACCTGCACACGTGGGGCATCCTCAGCTGCTAGGGAGGCAGTGAAGATGAGCACAGTATCATCTTTTCCAACCTTCACAGTGGAAGGTAGACACGAGCACCTAGAATAGTGAGTAAAACTGTTACTAGAAGGCAGTAGAGGGCAGGGAACATGACTTATTCATCTCAGGTTATCCAGAGTTAGACTCTAGAAGAACCTTAGAAAAAGAGACTGATGAAAAAAACAAAAAACGGTACATTAGCCATGGCAGAAACTTGCTGTCTATTCACAGAACACACACCAGATTTTCCCTGGACACTTGTCTAGAACATTTCCCAGCCTCTCTTGCAGTTCGTAGAGATGTGCCACTCTTTGAGCTAGTCCTTAAAATGCTCCCACACGTGATCCCCAGTGCTCTTCTTCCTTCTGCCAGTTTGATTCAGAAAACAAGGTAGCCCTCGAAGCCACATGTGGAAGATGACTGAGCCACAAGACGGAAGGGGCCTGGGTCCCCAAACCACCACTTAGAAGAGAGCTGCCTGCCTATTGGGAACAGTTACTTTAGACATTAAATAAGAAATAAATTTGTATCATGCTCAACCCATGGTACATGGGTGGGTTTATTTGTTTTAATGCCAGTGTTACTTTTAATAATATATCATTCTGAAACTCATACATCTCAGTTAGAAGTTCCTTAGAACTTCATTCACATGTTTTTGGTTCTAATATTAAGGTGATGCAAACAGTTAAGCACTGGACTACGAATTAAAAGGTTGGCAGTTGGAACCCACCCAGAGACACTGTGGAAGAAAGGTCTGGTGACCTACTTCTGAAAGATCACAGTCAAGAAAAACCCTATGGAGCACAGTTCTACTCTGACACATATGGGGTCACCATGAGTTGGCATCAACTTGAAAGCAACTGGTTTGGTTTTTTGGTTTAATCCTAGGTTAGGCATGTTGGTGTGTTCCAGATTTGTTTACTGAATAACGAAAGAAGCATCTCTAGGTGCTACCCAGAGCTGGCTCACCCTGGCTTCTGCACTTGCACTGCTGGGAGGATGGTCTTGTGTAGGGAAAGCATGCCTGAGGATACTTTTGCAAATGGAGGAGAAGAGCATAAGCCTGCAAGTTCGGTCCTGTTGTCCACAGTGTAAGTCAGATCCACAGACTTTTTCCCGCTGTCTATGAAGTGCTCAGAGATGTCTTGGCAGCCTGCTATGCTTTTAAAGTTCGGGTTTTTCACATCTCTTAACTAGGCCGTATTTATCAAAAGGCCCCTCTGCACATTCCATAATGTGCTTCCAGGGAAAGTCTAGCTTAATACCGAATAGGTGATTTATAACACCATCAGCACACTGCATTGTGGAGTCCTGTCATCTCAATTTCAGAACCCCGGTCCCTTTTCTGCTCACTTTTTGTTTGCCTTCACCCCTTCCCAAGTGCAATTGTGACGAGCTGTATTTTGTAGCTTCAGTGTTTGGCTTTTACAAGTTACCCTGAGCCTTATTTTCTTTGCTCTCTTGTTCCTAGATGGAAAACAAATTGCATAAGGGAAATGTCTTTATAGTACCAGTCCTTAAATATTTTACAGGCAGAAATCTTGGTGGGTGGTTTAGAGGCTCAATTACCCTTCTCAGTAGATGGTATAAATATCCCAGGGGGTTTACATAACAAACCCACAGCGACTCCATGCCACTTGAACCCTAGGTATTTACGTCTGCCTCTGAAACCTATGACTCAGTGGCACGTGAGCATTCGAAAGAGAGTAAGGCCAGCAGGATTGTGCAGACATTAAAACATCCATGCATCTAATGAGAGACACAGTAAAGAGAGCCAAGTAGTTCAGAATGATTAAGTATATAACATCATTAAGCTGAACGTTGCCTTTGTTGAATGAGCTTTATGAGGGAAAAAAACAGCTAAAAAGGTGAGCCTTTTCAAATGTTAGCTACCTATGATGAAAGAGTCAGAGTAGATCTTTTATAATGCAGAAGTCAGTCATGGCAGAGTGTTGCTAAACATCAAAACACCGACTGCCACAGCACCTCACTCTACCTCATTTGATCTAACCACAGCTCTTTCAAAGATGTACTATTATCCCCACTTTATAAATGAGAAAACTGAGGCTCAGACAGGTTCAGTGACCTGCCCTTAGTCAATGAGCTGGCATGCAGCAGATGAAGGATTTGTATATAGGTCTGTTTTATCTCAAGGCCTGTGCTTGTTCCACTTTACCATGCATGCTGCTTCCTCTAACTACAAGGCCACGGATGACAGGTGTCTACAGAGAAGGGAGGGCATGAGAAGCCTTCTAACAGGAGTCGAGAATGCACCATGGAGATGGTCCTTTAGGAAGTGTGTTCCATGGAATGCATGGAAGCAAAAGGAAGGATTCAGAAACTCAGTGTGAACTCTGACATGTGGTACTCCTGTGCAAGGCTCCCTTTTGCTAATAATGTTGAAAGAGGAATAAGGAAGCCAGTCTGATGGGTCGGCAGGCCACGTTCATGGAGGCACAACTGTTTGAAGAGCCCTGTGCTTTTTGCCATGGAGTTTAAAAGCGTAAGAAGCAGATGTAGTCTTTAGAAAAGCAAAACTGGACAGAGGACAGGTAGGAAGCCACAGAGGAGAGAAGATTCAGTGCACAAGGAATCCTCAAGCACCTAGAGACCAGACAGCTCCAAGCAAGCATCAATCAATCAGGACAGACGTCCAAAAAGAGCAGAGTTCTGATCTGTGGCTTAGAAACAAGCAGGGAGCTTTTTTTTTTTTTTTTTTAAGAAGAAACATATAAACAGTCATGTCCCCAAAATCATCAATTTCTAAACAGGTGCTAAAAACAAACAAATACAAAGAAAATAAAGCCAAAAGGTGGAAAGAAGCCAGGGTGATCAGTGGCACCGGGTTTGGTGTCATTTTATATGTAGAACAATAGGGCGCCTAGAATACTCCAACAGTTCACAGAGTTGTATGAAATATGTTCTTCTAAATTCCTAAGAAAGGAGAGGGGTTCATGGCTACAATGTCTATTTCAAATTTTATCGGCACTAATTCCAGCTGCCTTTCCCTTATAATTCTGAACAGAGGGAAAGCAGACATTAATTAAGCAAAGCTTTATCTCTTTCTACTCTAACGAAAGCCAAGTTACAGTTATATTTTTTCCAAGATTTTCTCCACTTAATGAAGATATAATCCTTGAGTTTTCAAAGTCATTGTACAAAAAGATCATTCAAGAGACATTAAAGTCAGTTTAAACTAAAAAGTCTTTTGAAGTCAATAAACAGTAAGAGAACAATGAAAAGAGAGCCTTTGATCTTGTCTTAGACTAAAGTCTTTAATTTTTGTTTTAATCTACTAGATGTGTAAGTCTTGTATTCAAATACTCCTCACCTCTAGAATACAGTCAGCTTGATGAAATGTTTAATAATTCCCTTCTTTAAATATACGTGTGTGTGTGCATGTATATGTGTGTGTGTGTATGTGTATATAGATATACACATGTGCAAGTG